>NW_026114167.1:0-34113 GCF_018139145.2 Gymnogyps californianus | reverse complement strand
TATTGTAGCTGTACTGTAGTTTGTTTTGTATGGTACTTGAGGGGCTCGCTGCGGAGCCCTCATCGCGCCGTCGAGAGGAGCCCTGATCATTCCCCCTTCCAGAGGAGCCCCTGACCATTGCGCCGCGCCGCGCGCGCGCGGAGGAGCCCCTGATCATCCCCACCGCGGAGGAGGCCTTCACCGCGCCGCGCCGGAGGAGGCCCTGATCATCCCCCCGCGGAGGAGGCCTTTCACCGCGCTGCGCCGGAGGAGCCCTTTCACCGCGCCTCCCCGGAGAGCTCTTCATCGCGCCGCCCGAGTGAGTCCATCATCGTCCTTGCCACGGGGCAGCCCTTGATCGCGCTGCGCCGGAGGAGCCCTTGATCGCCCCACCCCGGAGGAAGCCCTTCGTCACAACGCCCGCTCTTCTTGGAGCCCTTTAGCGTGCCGCCCCGGGGGAGTCTTTCAGCGTGCCCTCCATCTCCTCTGGAGCCCTTTGTCGCGTTGCCTGGCTCCTCTTTGGCGGTATTCGTCGGCCGCTGCGGTGGGGGCATACATACATAGGCTAAGTATTGTAGAGCGTGTACGGTATTGTACTGTAGTTTGTTTTGTCTGTTGTGTTGTGTATTGTATTACGTTTTGTATTTTGCTGTATGTATTGATCTGTAGTTATTGAACTGTATGTATTGTATTGTATGTATTTATGCATCGTGTGTGTCGTCTTTGATTGTGGGTATGGTGTTTTATTGTGTAGTATGTATTGTGTTGTATTTTAGTTTGTTTTGTACTGTGTCTTGTTATTTGTGTTGTAGCATGTATTGTATATATGGTATGGTATTTGTCGTATTGTGTCGTTTGTATTGCATAATGTTTTGTATTGCATTTTGCATTTGATTTCATATTTTGTATCGTACGTATTGTACGTATTGTATGTATTTTGTTTTGCATTGTATGTTTTGTATTGTACTGTATTTTGTATTGTGTACTGTATGTAGTGTATGGTATGACATTTATCGTAGGTATCGTATTGTATGTATTGTATCTGTTGCATTCTATGTCTTGTACTGTAGTGTGGTTTGTTTTGTAGGGTAGCGAGGGAGCCCTCATCGCAGCGCTCCAGAGGAGCCCATCGTCATTCCCTATCCAGAGGAGCCGCTCATCGCGCCGCCCCGAAGGAGCTCATCGTCAGCCTCGCCCCGGAGGAGGCCATCATCATCCCTGTTGCGGAGGAGCCCTTCACCATGCTGCGCCTGAGGAGCTGTTTCACTGCGTGTCGCCGGAGCAGCCCTTCATTGCGGCGCGCCGGAAGAGGCCTGCGCCGCGCCGCCCCGGAGGAGCCCATCATCGTTGTTGCCACGGAGCAGCCCATCATCATCGCCGCCCCGGAGGAGTCCATCGTCGTTGTTGCCACGGAGCAGCCCCTCATCATCGCCACTCCGGAGGAGTCCATCGTCGTTGTTGCCACGGAGCAGCCCATCATCATCGCCGCCCTGGAGGAGCCCTTTGTCGTGCCGACCCATTGGAGCCCTCATCGCGCCACTCCGGAGGAGCCCATCATCATCGTGCTGTGCCGGAGGAGCCCATCATTATCCTTGCCACAGCGGAGCCCTTCACCGCGCCAGCCCGGAGCAGCCCTTCATCGCCTTGCGTGGAGGAGCCCTTTCGTCGCGCCACCCCAGGGGAGCCCTTTAGCGTGACGCCCCGGGGAGCCCATCATCATTGCGCTGCGCCGGAGGAGCCCATCATCATCCCGCCGCTGCGGAGGAGCCCTTCACCTGCGGTGCCTGAGGAGCCCTTTCACCACGCCTCCCCGAAGCAGCCCCTCATCGCGCCGCCCGAGAGGAGCCCTTCACCGCGCCGTCCCAGAGGAGCCCTTCACCACGCCGCATCGGAGGAGCCCATCATCATCCCTTCCCCAGAGGAGCCCTTCAGCATCGCACCGCGCCACCCCGGAGGAGCTGCTCATCACGCCACGCGGTTCTTCTTACAGCCCCTCATCGCACCGCCCCAAAGCAGCCCTTCACCATCACTGTGCCCCAGAGGAGCCCTTCACCATGCTGCCTGGTTCTTCTTGGAGCCCTTTCACCGCGCAGCCCTTCACCACGCTGCCCCGGAGGAGCCCTTTTGCACCGCCCCCCCCAGAGGAGCCCTTCATCGCATCGCACGGTTCTTCTTGCAGCCCTTCCTTGTGCCGCCCCAGAGCAGCCCCTCAGAGGAGCCTGTCGTCGTGCCGCGCCGGAGGAGCCCCTCATCATCCCTGCCCCGGAGGAGTCCATCATCATTGCGCCACACCGGAGGAGCCCATGGACATGGCTGTGCCGGAGGAGCTCTTGTCAGTGCTGCCCAGCTCTTCTTGCATCCCTTTCACCACACCACCCAGGAGGAGGCCTTTCACCGTGCCGCTGCAGAGGAGCTCTTCATCATGCTGCGTGGCTTTTCTCGTAGCCCCTCGTCGCGCCGCCCGAGAGGAGCCCTTCACCACGCCACCCCGGAGGAGCCCTTCACCACGCCGCATCGGAGGAGCCCATCATCATCCCTTCCCCAGAGGAGCCCTTCAGCATCGCACCGCGCCACCCCGGAGGAGCTGCTCATCACGCCACGCGGTTCTCCTTGCAGCCCTCATCGCTGAGCCCCGGAGGAGCCTTCACTGCACCGCGCCGGAGGAGCCCTTTTACCGCGCCTCCCCAGAGGAGTTCATCATCATCTTTGCCACGGAGCAGCCCTTGATCGCGCTGCACCGGAGGAGCCCTTCATCGCCCCGCCCCGGAGGAGCCCTTCATCACAACGCCCGGCTCTTCTTGGAGCCCTTCAGGGCGCCAGCCCGGGGAGCCTTTCAGCGTGCCCTCCATCTCCTCTTGGAGCCCTTTGTCGCGTTGCCTGGCTCCTCTTGGCGGTATTCGTCGGGCCGCTGCGGTGGGGGGCATACATACATAGGCTAAGTATTGTAGAGCGTGTACGGTATTGTACTGTAGTTTGTTTTGTCTTGTATCTGTAGTTATTGAACTGTATGTATTGTATTGTATGTGTTGTCTTTTATTGTGTGGTATGGTATTTATGGTATTGTGTGTATTCTGTTGTATTGTTTGGGCTTTGTATTCTTTGTGTTTTGTAACGTATTGTAGTTTGTATTGTATGTATCGAATGCATCGTATGTGTTGTGTTGTACGGTATGGTATTTATTGTACTGTATGTGTTGTATGGCAACGTATGCTATTTATTGTATGTATTGTATCGTGTGTTTTTTTATCGTATTATGTAATGTATTCTGTTGTATTGTAGTTTCTGTTTTATTGTGTATTGCATTTTGTGTTGTATCTTGCATTTTGTATGTTGCATTCTGTATTTTGTATTGGATTGTGTATTTTACTGTGTTGTGTGTTCTGTGTATTATGTTGTCTGGTATGGGGTGTATTCTGCGGTAGGTACTGTATTGTATTGTCTGTATTTTGTACTGGATTGCATTTTGTGTTGTATGTGTTGTTTTGTATTGTATGGTTTGGTATTTGTTGTATTGTCTCTTGTATTCTGTGTTGTATTTTGCGTTGTATTTTATGCATTGTGTGTATAGTATTGTAGTTTGGTGTGGAATGCCTTCTATTTTCTGTTGCATTGTTTGTAATGCATTGTATGTATTGTCTGTCTTGTATTTCAAGTATCGTATTTTATGTACGGCATTTTTGTGTTGTATATATTGTGTTGTATTCGATTGTATGTATTCTGATGTATTTTGTCTGATAATGTGTTTTGTATTGTTCTTTGTATTGTACTGTAGTTTGTACAGTATTGTATGGTTTGTATTGTATGGTTTGTTATATATTGTGTGGTATGTATTTTGTTGTATTTTTTATTGCATTGTACTTTATGTATTGTATTGCGTTTTGTCTTGCATTGTCTTGTAGGTATTGTGTTGTAGGTATTGTATGTGTTGTATTGTATTTTAGCTTGTTTTGTGTTGTGTCTTGTTCTTTGTATTGTAGTGTGTATTTGTATGTATTATACGGCATGGTATTTATCGTATTGTATCCTTTGCGTTGCATAATGTTTTGTATTTTGTATTGCTTTTTGTATTTTATTTTGCATTTTGTATTGTACGTATTGCACGTATTTTGTTTTGCGTTGTATGTTTTGTACTGTACTGTATTTTGTTTTGTATGGTTTGTATTGTATGGTGTGACATTTATCGCATGTATCGTATCGTATTGATTGTATAGTATTGTATTGTATTGTATGTCTTGTCTTGTTGGTACGGTACTGTATTTGTGTGGTATGTGTTGTATTACATTTTGTATTGTATGTATTTTTGTATTTTATTTGTATTTTGTTTTCTGTATCGTCTTTTCTGTATTGAATGGCATGCTATTTCTTGTATGTGTTGTGTTGTATGGTTTGTAATGTACTTGGTATTGTAAGGTATTTTGTATTATATTGTATGTATTGTGTTTTCTTGTTTGTATTTTAGCGCATTTTGTATTGTTGTATGGATTGTATTTTGTCTTGGGTTTCCTTGTATGTGTTGTAGGTGTTGCGTTTGATTGTACGGTATGATAGTTATCGTATTTTTATGCATTGTATGTTTGGCGTGTATTGCATTTCGTAACGTATGTTACGTAATGTATGGTATTGTATGTACGGCATTGCATGTTTCGTATTGTATCGCGTGTATCGTATTGTATCGTATGCGTCGTGTGTATTGCAGTGTATCGTAGGTGCTGCGTCGTGTTGTATCTATTGTATTGTACGTGGAGTACTGTTTTAATGCACGTAGAGTACGGTATGGTATTTATTGTATTGTGTTGTACGGCATGTGTAGTATTATAGTGTGTTTTTTGTTATGTTTTGTTGTGTACTGTACTGTATGTAGTGGATCGTACGCTGTTTATTGTACGGTGTGTATTATTATTGTAGGTGTGGTATTGCATTGTATTGTATGTAACGTATTGGATGGATCGTATTGTATTGTTTGTATTGTATTGTATTTTTTACTTGGTGTTGTATTTTGTACTGAAGGTATTGTATTTTATGTGTTGTTTTTTGCATTGTATTTTGTACTGTATGTATTGTACTGTAGTTTCTTTTGTATTGTGTGCTGTGTGTATTGCGTGGTATAACATTGTCTTGTATGTATCGTATTGTATGGTATGTTATTTATTGTATGTATTGTATTGCTTGAATAATCCTGTATTTTGTATTGTTTTTTGCTTTCTGTGTCGTGTGTTGCATTTGTATTGTTGTTTTGTATTTTGTATCGCATTGTATGTATTGTTTTTTGTATTGTTTCATGTATTGTATTTCATGTACTGTATAGTGTGGTCTATTGGATGGTATGCATTGTGTTGTATTGTACGAGTTGTAATATATTTGGTATTGTAATGTCTTTTGTATTGTATAGTATGTGTAGTGTTGTATGTATTGTAATGTAGTTTGTATAGTAATGTCTTACATGGCTTGCATTGTATGGTTTGTGTTGTATGGTTTGGTGTGCGTTGTACGGTACGTATTGTATTGTATGTGTTGTATTTTGTGTTGGGTTTCCTCGTATGTATTGTAATTGTTGTGTTGTATTGTACGGTACGGTATTTATTGTATTGTAGGCATTGTATCGTACGTGTTTTATTTTGTATTGTATTATGTTGTATGGGTTGTATTATAGGGTGTGTGTTGCGTTGCACGTGTTGCGTTGTCCTGTATGGTATGTTATGGTGTTCATTGTGTTGTATTTTATTCTATGTATTGCGTTCTCTGTATTGTACTGTACTGTAGTTTGTTTTGTATGGTACTGAGGGGCTCGCTGGCGGAGCCCCTCATCGCGCCGCTCGAGAGGAGCCCCTGATCATTGAGGACCCGACCGCGCCGCGCCGCGCCGGAGGAGCCCCTGATCATCCCCACCGCGGAGGAGGCCTTTCACCGCGCCGCGCCGGAGGAGGCCCTGATCATCCCCACCGCGGAGGAGGCCTTTCACCGCGCTGCGCCGGAGGAGCCCTTTCACCGCGCCTCCCCGGAGGAGCTCTTCATCGCGCCGCCCCGAGTGAGTCCATCATCGTCCTTGCCACGGGGCAGCCCTTGATCGCGCTGCGCCGGAGGAGCCCTTGATCGCCCCACCCCGGAGGAGCCCTTCGTCACAACGCCCGGCTCTTCTTGGAGCCCTTTAGCGTGCCGCCCCGGGGGAGTCTTTCAGCGTGCCCTCCATCTCCTCTTGGAGCCCTTTGTCGCGTTGCCTGGCTCCTCTTGGCGGTATTCGTCGGGCCGCTGCGGTGGGGGGCATACATACATAGGCTAAGTATTGTAGAGCGTGTACGGTATTGTACTGTAGTTTGTTTTGTCTGTTGTGTTGTGTATTGTATTACGTTTTGTATTTGCTGTATGTATTGATCTGTAGTTATTGAACTGTATGTATTGTATTGTATGTATTTTATGCATCGTGTGTGTCGTCTTTGATTGTGGGTATGGTGTTTTATTGTGTAGTATGTATTGTGTTGTATTTTAGTTTGTTTTGTACTGTGTCTTGTTATTTGTGTTGTAGCATGTATTGTATATATGGTATGGTATTTGTCGTATTGTGTCGTTTGTATTGCATAATGTTTTGTATTGCATTTTGCATTTGATTTCATATTTTGTATCGTACGTATTGTACGTATTGTATGTATTTTGTTTTGCATTGTATGTTTTGTATTGTACTGTATTTTGTATTGTGTACTGTATGTAGTGTATGGTATGACATTTATCGTAGGTATCGTATTGTATGTATTGTATCTGTTGCATTCTATGTCTTGTACTGTAGTGTGGTTTGTTTTGTAGGGTAGCGAGGGAGCCCCTCATCGCAGCGCTCCAGAGGAGCCCATCGTCATTCCCTATCCAGAGGAGCCGCTCATCGCGCCGCCCCGAAGGAGCTCATCGTCAGCCTCGCCCCGGAGGAGGCCATCATCATCCCTGTTGCGGAGGAGCCCTTCACCATGCTGCGCCTGAGGAGCTGTTTCACTGCGTGTCGCCGGAGCAGCCCTTCATTGCGGCGCGCCGGAAGAGGCCTGCGCCGCGCCGCCCCGGAGGAGCCCATCATCGTTGTTGCCACGGAGCAGCCCATCATCATCGCCGCCCCGGAGGAGTCCATCGTCGTTGTTGCCACGGAGCAGCCCCTCATCATCGCCACTCCGGAGGAGTCCATCGTCGTTGTTGCCACGGAGCAGCCCATCATCATCGCCGCCCTGGAGGAGCCCTTTGTCGTGCCGACCCATTGGAGCCCCTCATCGCGCCACTCCGGAGGAGCCCATCATCATCGTGCTGTGCCGGAGGAGCCCATCATTATCCTTGCCACAGCGGAGCCCTTCACCGCGCCAGCCCGGAGCAGCCCTTCATCGCCTTGCGTGGAGGAGCCCTTTCGTCGCGCCACCCCAGGGGAGCCCTTTAGCGTGACGCCCCGGGGAGCCCATCATCATTGCGCTGCGCCGGAGGAGCCCATCATCATCCCCGCGCTGCGGAGGAGCCCTTCACCTGCGGTGCCTGAGGAGCCCTTTCACCACGCCTCCCGAAGCAGCCCCTCATCGCGCCGCCCGAGAGGAGCCCTTCACCGCGCCGTCCCAGAGGAGCCCTTCACCACGCCGCATCGGAGGAGCCCATCATCATCCCTTCCCCAGAGGAGCCCTTCAGCATCGCACCGCGCCACCCCGGAGGAGCTGCTCATCACGCCACGCGGTTCTTCTTACAGCCCCTCATCGCACCGCCCCAAAGCAGCCCTTCACCATCACTGTGCCCCAGAGGAGCCCTTCACCATGCTGCCTGGTTCTTCTTGGAGCCCTTTCACCGCGCAGCCCTTCACCACGCTGCCCCGGAGGAGCCCTTTTGCACCGCCCCACCCCAGAGGAGCCCTTCATCGCATCGCACGGTTCTTCTTGCAGCCCTTCCTTGTGCCGCCCCAGAGCAGCCCCTCAGAGGAGCCTGTCGTCGTGCCGCGCCGGAGGAGCCCCTCATCATCCCTGCCCCGGAGGAGTCCATCATCATTGCGCCACACCGGAGGAGCCCATGGACATGGCTGTGCCGGAGGAGCTCTTGTCAGTGCTGCCCAGCTCTTCTTGCATCCCTTTCACCACACCACCCAGGAGGAGGCCTTTCACCGTGCCGCTGCAGAGGAGCTCTTCATCATGCTGCGTGGCTTTTCTCGTAGCCCCTCGTCGCGCCGCCCGAGAGGAGCCCTTCACCACGCCACCCCGGAGGAGCCCTTCACCACGCCGCATCGGAGGAGCCCATCATCATCCCTTCCCCAGAGGAGCCCTTCAGCATCGCACCGCGCCACCCGGAGGAGCTGCTCATCACGCCACGCGGTTCTCCTTGCAGCCCCTCATCGCTGAGCCCCGGAGGAGCCTTCACTGCACCGCGCCGGAGGAGCCCTTTTACCGCGCCTCCCCAGAGGAGTTCATCATCATCTTTGCCACGGAGCAGCCCTTGATCGCGCTGCACCGGAGGAGCCCTTCATCGCCCCGCCCCGGAGGAGCCCTTCATCACAACGCCCGGCTCTTCTTGGAGCCCTTCAGGGCGCCAGCCCGGGGGAGCCTTTCAGCGTGCCCTCCATCTCCTCTTGGAGCCCTTTGTCGCGTTGCCTGGCTCCTCTTGGCGGTATTCGTCGGGCCGCTGCGGTGGGGGCATACATACATAGGCTAAGTATTGTAGAGCGTGTACGGTATTGTACTGTAGTTTGTTTTGTCTTGTATCTGTAGTTATTGAACTGTATGTATTGTATTGTATGTGTTGTCTTTTATTGTGTGGTATGGTATTTATGGTATTGTGTGTATTCTGTTGTATTGTTTGGGCTTTGTATTCTTTGTGTTTTGTAACGTATTGTAGTTTGTATTGTATGTATCGAATGCATCGTATGTGTTGTGTTGTACGGTATGGTATTTATTGTACTGTATGTGTTGTATGGCAACGTATGCTATTTATTGTATGTATTGTATCGTGTGTTTTTTTATCGTATTATGTAATGTATTCTGTTGTATTGTAGTTTCTGTTTTATTGTGTATTGCATTTTGTGTTGTATCTTGCATTTTGTATGTTGCATTCTGTATTTTGTATTGGATTGTGTATTTTACTGTGTTGTGTGTTCTGTGTATTATGTTGTCTGGTATGGGGTGTATTCTGCGGTAGGTACTGTATTGTATTGTCTGTATTTTGTACTGGATTGCATTTTGTGTTGTATGTGTTGTTTTGTATTGTATGGTTTGGTATTTGTTGTATTGTCTCTTGTATTCTGTGTTGTATTTTGCGTTGTATTTTATGCATTGTGTGTATAGTATTGTAGTTTGGTGTGGAATGCCTTCTATTTTCTGTTGCATTGTTTGTAATGCATTGTATGTATTGTCTGTCTTGTATTCAAGTATCGTATTTTATGTACGGCATTTTTTGTGTTGTATATATTGTGTTGTATTCGATTGTATGTATTCTGATGTATTTTGTCTGATAATGTGTTTTGTATTGTTCTTTGTATTGTACTGTAGTTTGTACAGTATTGTATGGTTTGTATTGTATGGTTTGTTATATATTGTGTGGTATGTATTTTGTTGTATTTTTTATTGCATTGTACTTTATGTATTGTATTGCGTTTTGTCTTGCATTGTCTTGTAGGTATTGTGTTGTAGGTATTGTATGTGTTGTATTGTATTGCTTGTTTTGTGTTGTGTCTTGTTCTTTGTATTGTAGTGTGTATTTGTATGTATTATACGGCATGGTATTTATCGTATTGTATCCTTTGCGTTGCATAATGTTTTGTATTTTGTATTGCTTTTTGTATTTTATTTTGCATTTTGTATTGTACGTATTGCACGTATTTTGTTTTGCGTTGTATGTTTTGTACTGTACTGTATTTTGTTTTGTATGGTTTGTATTGTATGGTGTGACATTTATCGCATGTATCGTATCGTATTGATTGTATAGTATTGTATTGTATTGTATGTCTTGTCTTGTTGGTACGGTACTGTATTTGTGTGGTATGTGTTGTATTACATTTTGTATTGTATGTATTTTTGTATTTTATTTGTATTTTGTTTTCTGTATCGTCTTTTCTGTATTGAATGGCATGCTATTTCTTGTATGTGTTGTGTTGTATGGTTTGTAATGTACTTGGTATTGTAAGGTATTTTGTATTATATTGTATGTATTGTGTTTTCTTGTTTGTATTTTAGCGCATTTTGTATTGTTGTATGGATTGTATTTTGTCTTGGGTTTCCTTGTATGTGTTGTAGGTGTTGCGTTTGATTGTACGGTATGATAGTTATCGTATTTTTATGCATTGTATGTTTGGCGTGTATTGCATTTCGTAACGTATGTTACGTAATGTATGGTATTGTATGTACGGCATTGCATGTTTCGTATTGTATCGCGTGTATCGTATTGTATCGTATGCGTCGTGTGTATTGCAGTGTATCGTAGGTGCTGCGTCGTGTTGTATCTATTGTATTGTACGTGGAGTACTGTTTTAATGCACGTAGAGTACGGTATGGTATTTATTGTATTGTGTTGTACGGCATGTGTAGTATTATAGTGTGTTTTTTGTTATGTTTTGTTGTGTACTGTACTGTATGTAGTGGATCGTACGCTGTTTATTGTACGGTGTGTATTATTATTGTAGGTGTGGTATTGCATTGTATTGTATGTAACGTATTGGATGGATCGTATTGTATTGTTTGTATTGTATTGTATTTTTACTTGGTGTTGTATTTTGTACTGAAGGTATTGTATTTTATGTGTTGTTTTTTGCATTGTATTTTGTACTGTATGTATTGTACTGTAGTTTCTTTTGTATTGTGTGCTGTGTGTATTGCGTGGTATAACATTGTCTTGTATGTATCGTATTGTATGGTATGTTATTTATTGTATGTATTGTATTGCTTGAATAATCCTGTATTTTGTATTGTTTTTGCTTTCTGTGTCGTGTGTTGCATTTGTATTGTTGTTTTGTATTTTGTATCGCATTGTATGTATTGTTTTTTGTATTGTGTTCATGTATTGTATTTCATGTACTGTATAGTGTGGTCTATTGGATGGTATGCATTGTGTTGTATTGTACGAGTTGTAATATATTTGGTATTGTAATGTCTTTTGTATTGTATAGTATGTGTAGTGTTGTATGTATTGTAATGTAGTTTGTATAGTAATGTCTTACATGGCTTGCATTGTATGGTTTGTGTTGTATGGTTTGGTGTGCGTTGTACGGTACGTATTGTATTGTATGTGTTGTATTTTGTGTTGGGTTTCCTCGTATGTATTGTAATTGTTGTGTTGTATTGTACGGTACGGTATTTATTGTATTGTAGGCATTGTATCGTACGTGTTTTATTTTGTATTGTATTATGTTGTATGGGTTGTATTATAGGGTGTGTGTTGCGTTGCACGTGTTGCGTTGTCCTGTATGGTATGTTATGGTGTTCATTGTGTTGTATTTTATTCTATGTATTGCGTTCTCTGTATTGTACTGTACTGTAGTTTGTTTTGTATGGTACTGAGGGGCTCGCTGGCGGAGCCCCTCATCGCGCCGCTCGAGAGGAGCCCCTGATCATTCCCCCTCCAGAGGAGCCCCTGACCATTGCGCCGCGCCGCGCCGCGCCGGAGGAGCCCCTGATCATCCCCACCGCGGAGGAGGCCTTTCACCGCGCCGCGCCGGAGGAGGCCCTGATCATCCCCACCGCGGAGGAGGCCTTTCACCGCGCTGCGCCGGAGGAGCCCTTTCACCGCGCCTCCCCGGAGGAGCTCTTCATCGCGCCGCCCCGAGTGAGTCCATCATCGTCCTTGCCACGGGGCAGCCCTTGATCGCGCTGCGCCGGAGAGCCCTTGATCGCCCCACCCCGGAGGAGCCCTTCGTCACAACGCCCGGCTCTTCTTGGAGCCCTTTAGCGTGCCGCCCCGGGGGAGTCTTTCAGCGTGCCCTCCATCTCCTCTTGGAGCCCTTTGTCGCGTTGCCTGGCTCCTCTTGGCGGTATTCGTCGGGCCGCTGCGGTGGGGGGCATACATACATAGGCTAAGTATTGTAGAGCGTGTACGGTATTGTACTGTAGTTTGTTTTGTCTGTTGTGTTGTGTATTGTATTACGTTTTGTATTTTGCTGTATGTATTGATCTGTAGTTATTGAACTGTATGTATTGTATTGTATGTATTTTATGCATCGTGTGTGTCGTCTTTGATTGTGGGGTATGGTGTTTTATTGTGTAGTATGTATTGTGTTGTATTTTAGTTTGTTTTGTACTGTGTCTTGTTATTTGTGTTGTAGCATGTATTGTATATATGGTATGGTATTTGTCGTATTGTGTCGTTTGTATTGCATAATGTTTTGTATTGCATTTTGCATTTGATTTCATATTTTGTATCGTACGTATTGTACGTATTGTATGTATTTTGTTTTGCATTGTATGTTTTGTATTGTACTGTATTTTGTATTGTGTACTGTATGTAGTGTATGGTATGACATTTATCGTAGGTATCGTATTGTATGTATTGTATCTGTTGCATTCTATGTCTTGTACTGTAGTGTGGTTTGTTTTGTAGGGTAGCGAGGGAGCCCCTCATCGCAGCGCTCCAGAGGAGCCCATCGTCATTCCCTATCCAGAGGAGCCGCTCATCGCGCCGCCCCGAAGGAGCTCATCGTCAGCCTCGCCCCGGAGGAGGCCATCATCATCCCTGTTGCGGAGGAGCCCTTCACCATGCTGCGCCTGAGGAGCTGTTTCACTGCGTGTCGCCGGAGCAGCCCTTCATTGCGGCGCGCCGGAAGAGGCCTGCGCCGCGCCGCCCCGGAGGAGCCCATCATCGTTGTTGCCACGGAGCAGCCCATCATCATCGCCGCCCCGGAGGAGTCCATCGTCGTTGTTGCCACGGAGCAGCCCCTCATCATCGCCACTCCGGAGGAGTCCATCGTCGTTGTTGCCACGGAGCAGCCCATCATCATCGCCGCCCTGGAGGAGCCCTTTGTCGTGCCGACCCATTGGAGCCCCTCATCGCGCCACTCCGGAGGAGCCCATCATCATCGTGCTGTGCCGGAGGAGCCCATCATTATCCTTGCCACAGCGGAGCCCTTCACCGCGCCAGCCCGGAGCAGCCCTTCATCGCCTTGCGTGGAGGAGCCCTTTCGTCGCGCCACCCCAGGGAGCCCTTTAGCGTGACGCCCCGGGGGAGCCCATCATCATTGCGCTGCGCCGGAGGAGCCCATCATCATCCCCGCCGCTGCGGAGGAGCCCTTCACCTGCGGTGCCTGAGGAGCCCTTTCACCACGCCTCCCCGAAGCAGCCCCTCATCGCGCCGCCCGAGAGGAGCCCTTCACCGCGCCGTCCCAGAGGAGCCCTTCACCACGCCGCATCGGAGGAGCCCATCATCATCCCTTCCCCAGAGGAGCCCTTCAGCATCGCACCGCGCCACCCCGGAGGAGCTGCTCATCACGCCACGCGGTTCTTCTTACAGCCCCTCATCGCACCGCCCCAAAGCAGCCCTTCACCATCACTGTGCCCCAGAGGAGCCCTTCACCATGCTGCCTGGTTCTTCTTGGAGCCCTTTCACCGCGCAGCCCTTCACCACGCTGCCCGGAGGAGCCCTTTTGCACCGCCCCACCCCAGAGGAGCCCTTCATCGCATCGCACGGTTCTTCTTGCAGCCCTTCCTTGTGCCGCCCCAGAGCAGCCCCTCAGAGGAGCCTGTCGTCGTGCCGCGCCGGAGGAGCCCCTCATCATCCCTGCCCCGGAGGAGTCCATCATCATTGCGCCACACCGGAGGAGCCCATGGACATGGCTGTGCCGGAGGAGCTCTTGTCAGTGCTGCCCAGCTCTTCTTGCATCCCTTTCACCACACCACCCAGGAGGAGGCCTTTCACCGTGCCGCTGCAGAGGAGCTCTTCATCATGCTGCGTGGCTTTTCTCGTAGCCCCTCGTCGCGCCGCCCGAGAGGAGCCCTTCACCACGCCACCCCGGAGGAGCCCTTCACCACGCCGCATCGGAGGAGCCCATCATCATCCCTTCCCCAGAGGAGCCCTTCAGCATCGCACCGCGCCACCCCGGAGGAGCTGCTCATCACGCCACGCGGTTCTCCTTGCAGCCCCTCATCGCTGAGCCCCGGAGGAGCCTTCACTGCACCGCGCCGGAGGAGCCCTTTTACCGCGCCTCCCAGAGGAGTTCATCATCATCTTTGCCACGGAGCAGCCCTTGATCGCGCTGCACCGGAGGAGCCCTTCATCGCCCCGCCCCGGAGGAGCCCTTCATCACAACGCCCGGCTCTTCTTGGAGCCCTTCAGGGCGCCAGCCCGGGGGAGCCTTTCAGCGTGCCCTCCATCTCCTCTTGGAGCCCTTTGTCGCGTTGCCTGGCTCCTCTTGGCGGTATTCGTCGGGCCGCTGCGGTGGGGGCATACATACATAGGCTAAGTATTGTAGAGCGTGTACGGTATTGTACTGTAGTTTGTTTTGTCTTGTATCTGTAGTTATTGAACTGTATGTATTGTATTGTATGTGTTGTCTTTTATTGTGTGGTATGGTATTTATGGTATTGTGTGTATTCTGTTGTATTGTTTGGGCTTTGTATTCTTTGTGTTTTGTAACGTATTGTAGTTTGTATTGTATGTATCGAATGCATCGTATGTGTTGTGTTGTACGGTATGGTATTTATTGTACTGTATGTGTTGTATGGCAACGTATGCTATTTATTGTATGTATTGTATCGTGTGTTTTTTTATCGTATTATGTAATGTATTCTGTTGTATTGTAGTTTCTGTTTTATTGTGTATTGCATTTTGTGTTGTATCTTGCATTTTGTATGTTGCATTCTGTATTTTGTATTGGATTGTGTATTTTACTGTGTTGTGTGTTCTGTGTATTATGTTGTCTGGTATGGGGTGTATTCTGCGGTAGGTACTGTATTGTATTGTCTGTATTTTGTACTGGATTGCATTTTGTGTTGTATGTGTTGTTTTGTATTGTATGGTTTGGTATTTGTTGTATTGTCTCTTGTATTCTGTGTTGTATTTTGCGTTGTATTTTATGCATTGTGTGTATAGTATTGTAGTTTGGTGTGGAATGCCTTCTATTTTCTGTTGCATTGTTTGTAATGCATTGTATGTATTGTCTGTCTTGTATTTCAAGTATCGTATTTTATGTACGGCATTTTTTGTGTTGTATATATTGTGTTGTATTCGATTGTATGTATTCTGATGTATTTTGTCTGATAATGTGTTTTGTATTGTTCTTTGTATTGTACTGTAGTTTGTACAGTATTGTATGGTTTGTATTGTATGGTTTGTTATATATTGTGTGGTATGTATTTTGTTGTATTTTTTATTGCATTGTACTTTATGTATTGTATTGCGTTTTGTCTTGCATTGTCTTGTAGGTATTGTGTTGTAGGTATTGTATGTGTTGTATTGTATTTTAGCTTGTTTTGTGTTGTGTCTTGTTCTTTGTATTGTAGTGTGTATTTGTATGTATTATACGGCATGGTATTTATCGTATTGTATCCTTTGCGTTGCATAATGTTTTGTATTTTGTATTGCTTTTTGTATTTTATTTTGCATTTTGTATTGTACGTATTGCACGTATTTGTTTTGCGTTGTATGTTTGTACTGTACTGTATTTTGTTTTGTATGGTTTGTATTGTATGGTGTGACATTTATCGCATGTATCGTATCGTATTGATTGTATAGTATTGTTGTATTGTATTGTATGTCTTGTCTTGTTGGTACGGTACTGTATTTTGTGTGGTATGTGTTGTATTACATTTTGTATTGTATGTATTTTTGTATTTTATTTGTATTTTGTTTTCTGTATCGTCTTTTCTGTATTGAATGGCATGCTATTTCTTGTATGTGTTGTGTTGTATGGTTTGTAATGTACTTGGTATTGTAAGGTATTTTGTATTATATTGTATGTATTGTGTTTTCTTGTTTGTATTTTAGCGCATTTTGTATTGTTGTATGGATTGTATTTTGTCTTGGGTTTCCTTGTATGTGTTGTAGGTGTTGCGTTTGATTGTACGGTATGATAGTTATCGTATTTTTATGCATTGTATGTTTGGCGTGTATTGCATTTCGTAACGTATGTTACGTAATGTATGGTATTGTATGTACGGCATTGCATGTTTCGTATTGTATCGCGTGTATCGTATTGTATCGTATGCGTCGTGTGTATTGCAGTGTATCGTAGGTGCTGCGTCGTGTTGTATCTATTGTATTGTACGTGGAGTACTGTTTTAATGCACGTAGAGTACGGTATGGTATTTATTGTATTGTGTTGTACGGCATGTGTAGTATTATAGTGTGTTTTTTGTTATGTTTTGTTGTGTACTGTACTGTATGTAGTGGATCGTACGCTGTTTATTGTACGGTGTGTATTATTATTGTAGGTGTGGTATTGCATTGTATTGTATGTAACGTATTGGATGGATCGTATTGTATTGTTTGTATTGTATTGTATTTTTTACTTGGTGTTGTATTTTGTACTGAAGGTATTGTATTTTATGTGTTGTTTTTTGCATTGTATTTTGTACTGTATGTATTGTACTGTAGTTTCTTTTGTATTGTGTGCTGTGTGTATTGCGTGGTATAACATTGTCTTGTATGTATCGTATTGTATGGTATGTTATTTATTGTATGTATTGTATTGCTTGAATAATCCTGTATTTTGTATTGTTTTTTGCTTTCTGTGTCGTGTGTTGCATTTGTATTGTTGTTTTGTATTTTGTATCGCATTGTATGTATTGTTTTTTGTATTGTGTTTCATGTATTGTATTTCATGTACTGTATAGTGTGGTCTATTGGATGGTATGCATTGTGTTGTATTGTACGAGTTGTAATATATTTGGTATTGTAATGTCTTTTGTATTGTATAGTATGTGTAGTGTTGTATGTATTGTAATGTAGTTTGTATAGTAATGTCTTACATGGCTTGCATTGTATGGTTTGTGTTGTATGGTTTGGTGTGCGTTGTACGGTACGTATTGTATTGTATGTGTTGTATTTTGTGTTGGGTTTCCTCGTATGTATTGTAATTGTTGTGTTGTATTGTACGGTACGGTATTTATTGTATTGTAGGCATTGTATCGTACGTGTTTTATTTTGTATTGTATTATGTTGTATGGGTTGTATTATAGGGTGTGTGTTGCGTTGCACGTGTTGCGTTGTCCTGTATGGTATGTTATGGTGTTCATTGTGTTGTATTTTATTCTATGTATTGCGTTCTCTGTATTGTACTGTACTGTAGTTTGTTTTGTATGGTACTGAGGGGCTCGCTGGCGGAGCCCCTCATCGCGCCGCTCGAGAGGAGCCCCTGATCATTCCCCCTCCAGAGGAGCCCCTGACCATTGCGCCGCGCCGCGCCGCGCCGGAGGAGCCCCTGATCATCCCCACCGCGGAGGAGGCCTTTCACCGCGCCGCGCCGGAGGAGGCCCTGATCATCCCCACCGCGGAGGAGGCCTTTCACCGCGCTGCGCCGGAGGAGCCCTTTCACCGCGCCTCCCCGGAGGAGCTCTTCATCGCGCCGCCCCGAGTGAGTCCATCATCGTCCTTGCCACGGGGCAGCCCTTGATCGCGCTGCGCCGGAGGAGCCCTTGATCGCCCCACCCGGAGGAGCCCTTCGTCACAACGCCCGGCTCTTCTTGGAGCCCTTTAGCGTGCCGCCCCGGGGGAGTCTTTCAGCGTGCCCTCCATCTCCTCTTGGAGCCCTTTGTCGCGTTGCCTGGCTCCTCTTGGCGGTATTCGTCGGGCCGCTGCGGTGGGGGGCATACATACATAGGCTAAGTATTGTAGAGCGTGTACGGTATTGTACTGTAGTTTGTTTTGTCTGTTGTGTTGTGTATTGTATTACGTTTTGTATTTTGCTGTATGTATTGATCTGTAGTTTATTGAACTGTATGTATTGTTTGTGTATTTATGCATCGTGTGTGTCGTCTTTGATTGGGTTAAGGTGTTTTATTGTGTATATGTATTTGTGTATTTTAGTTTGTTTTGTACTGTGTCTTGTTATTTGTGTTGTAGCATGTATTGTTATATGGATGGTATTGTCGTATTTGTCGTTTGTATTTGCATAATGTTTTGTATTGCATTTGCATTGATTTCATATTTTTGTATCGTACGTATTGTACGATGTATGTATTTTGTTTGCATTGTATGTTTGTATTGTACTGTATTTGTATTGTGTACTGTATGTAGTGTATGGTATGACATTTATCGTAGGTATCGTTGTATTATTGTATCTTGTTGCATTCTTGTCTTTGTATGTAGTGTGGTTGTTTTGTAGGGTAGCGAGGGGCCCTCATCGCAGCGCTCCAGAGGCCCATCGTCATTCCTATCCAGGGAGCCGCTCATGCGCCGCCCCGAAGAGCTCATCGCAGCCTCGCCCGGGGAGGCCATCATCTATCCCTGTTGCGGAGAGCCTTCACCATGCTGCGCCTGAGAGCGTTTCACTGCGTGCGCCGGAGCAGCCCTTCATTGCGGCGCGCGGAAGAGGCCTGGCGCCGCGCGCCGCCGGAGGAGCCCATCATCGTTGTTGCCACGGAGCAGCCCATCATCATCGCCGCCCCGGAGGAGCCATCGTCGTTGTTGCCACGGAGCGCCCCTCATCATCGCCACTCCGAGGAGTCCATCGTCGTTGTTGCCCGAGCAGCCCATCATCATCGCCGCCCTGGAGGAGCCCTTTGTCGTGCGACCCATTGGAGCCCTCAGCGCGCCACTCCGGAGGAGCCCTCATCATCGTGTGCCGGAGGAGCCCCATCTTATCCTTGCCACAGCGGAGCCCTTCACCGCGCCAGCCCGGAGCAGCCCTTCACGCCTTGCGTGGAGGACCCTTTCGTCGCGCCACCCCAGGGGAGCCCTTTAGCGTGACGCCCCGGGGAGCCATCATCATTGCGCTGCGCCGGAGGAGCCCATCATATCCCCGCCGCTGCGGAGAGCCCTTCACCTGCGGTGCCTGAGGAGCCCTTCACCACGCTCCCCGAAGCAGCCCCCATCGCCGCCCGAGAGGAGCCTTCACCGCGCCGTCCAGAGGAGCCTTCACACGCCGCATCGAGGAGCCCATCATCCCTTCCCAGAGGAGCCTTCAGCATCGCACCGCGCACCCCGGAGGAGCTGCTCATCACGCACGCGGTTCTTCTTACAGCCCTCATCGCACCCCCCAAAGCAGCCCTTCACCATCACTGTGCCCAGAGGAGCCCTTCACCATGCTGCCTGTTCTTCTTGGAGCCCTTTCACCGCGCAGCCCTTACCACGCTGCCCGGAGGAGCCCTTTTGCACCGCCCCACCCAGAGAGCCCTTCATCGCATCGCACGGTTCTTCTTGCAGCCCTTCCTTGTGCCGCGCCCAGAGCAGCCCCTCAGAGGAGCCTGTCGTCGTGCGCGCCGGAGGAGCCCTCATCATCCCTGCCCCGAGAGTCCATCATCATTGCGCCACACGAGGGCCCATGGACATGGCTGTGCCGGAGGAGCTCTTGTCAGTGCTGCCCAGCTCTTCTTGCATCCTTTCACCACACCACCCAGGAGGAGGCCTTTCACCGTGCCGCTGCAGAGGAGCTCTTCATCATGCTGCGTGGCTTTTCTCGTAGCCCTCGTCGCGCCGCCGAGAGGAGCCCTTCACCACGCACCCGGAGGAGCCCTTCACACGCCGCATCGGAGGAGCCCATCATCATCCCTTCCCAGAGGAGCCCTTCAGCATCGCACCGCGCCACCCCGGAGGAGCTGCTCATCACGCCACGCGGTTCTCCTTGCAGCCCCTCATCGCTGAGCCCGGGAGGAGCCTTCACTGCACCGCGCCGGAGGAGCCCTTTTACCGCGCCTCCCCAGAGGAGTTCATCATCATCTTTGCCACGGAGCAGCCCTTGATCGCGCTGCACCGGAGGAGCCTTCATCGCCCCGCCCGGAGGAGCCCTTTCACAACGCCCGGCTCTTCTTGGAGCCCTTCGGGCGCCAGCCCGGGGGAGCCTTTCAGCGTGCCCTCCATCTCCTCTTGGAGCCCTTTGTCGCGTTGCCTGGCTCCTCTTGGCGGTATTCGTCGGCCGCTGCGGGGGGCATACATACATAGGCTAAGTTGTAGAGCGTGTACGGTATTGTACTGTAGTTTGTTTGTTTTGTATCTGTAGTTATTGAACTGTATGTATTGATGTATGTGTTGTCTTTTATTGTGTTGGTATGGTATTTATGGTATTGTGTGTATTCTGTTGTATTGTTTGGGCTTGTATTCTTTGTGTTTTGTAACGTATTGTAGTTTGTATTGTATGTATCGAATGCATCGTATGTGTTGTGTTGTACGGTATGGTATTTATTGTACTGTATGTGTGTATGGCAACGTATGCTATTTATTGTATGTATTGTATCGTGTGTTTTTTTATCGTATTATGTATGTATTCTGTTGTATTGTAGTTTCTGTTTTATTGTGTATTGCATTTTGTTGTATCTTGCATTTTGTATGTTGCATTCTGTATTTTGTATTGGATTGTGTATTTTACTGTGTTGTGTGTTCTGTGTATTATGTTGTCTGGTATGGGTGTATTCTGCGGTAGGTACATTGTATTGTCTGTATTTTGTACTGGATTGCATTTGTGTTGTATGTGTTGTTTTGTATTGTATGGTTTGGTATTTGTTGTATTGTCTCTTGTATTCTGTGTTGTATTTTGCGTTGTATTTTATGCATTGTGTGTATAGTTTGTAGTTTGGTGTGGAATGCCTTCTATTTTCTGTTGCATTTTTGTAATGCATTGTATGTATTGTCTGTCTTGTATTTCAAGTATCGTATTTTATGTACGGCATTTTTGTGTTGTATATATTGTGTTGTATTCGATTGTATGTATTCTGATGTATTTGTCTGATAATGTGTTTGTATTGTTCTTTGTATTGTACTGTAGTTTGTACAGTTGTATGGTTTGTATTGTATGGTTTGTTATATTGTGTGGTATGTATTTTGTTGTATTTTTATTGCATTGTACTTTATGTATTGTATTGCGTTTTGTCTTGCATTGTCTTGTAGGTATTGTTGTAGGTATTGTATGTGTTGTATTGTATTTAGCTGTTTTGTGTTGTGTCTTGTTCTTTGTATTGTAGTGTGTATTTGTATGTATTTACGGCATGGTATTTATCGTATTGTATCCTTTGCGTTGCATAATGTTTGTATTTTGTATTGCTTTTGTATTTATTTTGCTTTGTATTGTACGTATTGCACGTATTTGTTTTGCGTTGTATGTTTTGTACTGTACTGTATTTGTTTTGTATGGTTTGTATTGTATGGTGTGACATTATCGCATGTATCGTATCGTATTGATTGTATAGTATGTATTGTATTGTATGTCTTGTCTTGTTGGTACGGTACTGTATTTTGTGTGGTATGTGTGTATTACATTTTGTATGTATGTATTTTGTATTTTATTTGTATTTTGTTTTCTGTATCGTCTTTCTGTATTGATGGCATGCTATTTCTTGTATGTGTTGTGTTGTATGTTTGTAATGTACTTGGTATTGTAAGGTATTTTGTATTATTTGTATGTATTGTTTTCTTGTTTGTATTTTAGCGCATTTTGTATTGTTGTATGGATTGTATTTTGTCTTGGGTTTCCTTGTATGTGTTGTAGGTGTTGCGTTTGATTGTACGGTATGATAGTTATCGTATTTTATGCATTGTATGTTGGCGTGTATTGCATTCGTAACGTATGTTACGTAATGTATGGTATTGTATGTACGGCATTGCATGTTTCGTATTGTATCGCGTGTCGTATTGTATCGTATGCGTCGTGTGTATTGCAGTGTATCGTAGGTGCTGCGTCGTGTTGTATCTATTGTATTGTACGTGGAGTACTGTTTTAATGCACGTAGAGTACGGTATGGTATTATTGTATTGTGTTGTACGGCATGTGTAGTATTATAGTGTGTTTTGTTATGTTTTGTTGTGTACTGTACTGTATGTAGTGGATCGTACGCTGTTTATTGTACGGTGTATATTATTGTAGGTGTGGTATTGCATTGTATTGTATGTAACGTATTGGATGGATCGTATTGTATTGTTTGTATTGTATTGTATTTTTACTTGGTGTTGTATTTGTACTGAAGGTATTGTTTTAGTGTTGTTTTTGCATTGTATTTTGTACTGTATGTATTGTACTGTAGTTTCTTTTGTATTGTGCTGTGTGTATTGCGTGGTATAACATTGTCTTGTATGTATCGTATTGTATGGTATGTTATTATTGTATGTTGTATTGCTTGAATAATCCTGTATTTTGTATTGTTTTTGCTTTCTGTGTCGTGTGTTGCATTTGTATTGTTGTTTTGTATTTTGTATCGCATTGTATGTATTGTTTTGTATTGTGTTTCATGTATTGTATTTCATGTACTGTATAGTGTGGTCTATTGGATGGTATGCATTGTGTGTATGTACGAGTTGTAATATATTTGGTATTGTAATGTCTTTGTATTGTATAGTATGTTGTAGTTGTTGTATTGTAATGTAGTTTGTATAGTAATGTCTTACATGGCTTGCATTGTATGGTTTGTTTGTATGGTTTGGTGTGCGTTGTACGGTACGTATTGTATTGTATGTGTTGTATTTTGTGTTGGGTTTCCTCGTATGTATTGTAATTGTTGTGTTGTATTGTACGGTACGGTATTTATTGTATTGTAGGCATTGTATCGTACGTGTTTTATTTTGTATTGTATTATGTTGTATGGGTTGTATTATAGGGTGTGTGTGCGTTGCACGTGTTGCGTTGTCCTGTATGGTATGTTATGGTGTTCATTGTGTTGTATTTATTCTATGTATTGCGTTCTCTGTATTGTACTGTACTGTAGTTGTTTTGTATGGTACTGAGGGCTCGCTGGCGGAGCCCCTCATCGCGCCGCTCGAGAGGAGCCCCTGATCATTCCCCTCCAGAGGAGCCCCTGACCATTGCGCCGCGCCGCGCCGGAGGAGCCCCTGATCATCCCACCGCGGAGGAGGCCTTTCACCGCGCCGCGCCGGAGGAGGCCCTGATCATCCCCACCGCGGAGGAGGCCTTTCACCGCGCTGCGCCGGAGGAGCCCTTTCACCGCGCCTCCGGAGGAGCTCTTCATCGCGCCGCCCCGAGTGAGTCCATCATCGTCCTTGCCACGGGGCAGCCCTTGATCGCGCTGCGCCGGAGGAGCCCTTGATCGCCCCACCCCGGAGGAGCCCTTCGTCACAACGCCCGGCTCTTCTTGGAGCCCTTTAGCGTGCCGCCCGGGGGAGTCTTTCAGCGTGCCCTCCATCTCCTCTTGGAGCCCTTTGTCGCGTTGCCTGGCTCCTCTTGGCGGTATTCGTCGGGCCGCTGCGGTGGGGGGCATACATACATAGGCTAAGTATGTAGAGCGTGTACGGTATTGTACTGTAGTTTGTTTTGTCTGTTGTGTTGTGTATTGTATTACGTTTTGTATTTTGCTGTATGTATTGATCTGTAGTTATTGAACTGTATGTATTGTATTGTATGTATTTATGCATCGTGTGTGTCGTCTTTGATTGTGGGGTATGGTGTTTTTGTGAGTATGTATTGTGTTGTATTTTAGTTTGTTTTGTACTGTGTCTTGTTATTTTGTAGCATGTATTGTATATATGGTATGGTATTTGTCGTATTGTGTCGTTTGTATTGCATAATGTTTGTATTGCTTTTGCATTTGATTTCATATTTTGTATCGTACGTATTGTACGTATTGTATGTATTTTGTTTTGCATTGTATGTTTTGTATTGTACTGTATTTTGTATTGTGTACTGTATGTAGTGTATGGTATGACATTTATCGTAGGTATCGTATTGTATGTATTGTATCTGTTGCATTCTATGTCTTGTACTGTAGTGTGGTTTGTTTTGTAGGGTAGCGAGGGAGCCCCTCATCGCAGCGCTCCAGAGGAGCCCATCGTCATTCCCTATCCAGAGGAGCCGCTCATCGCGCCGCCCCGAAGGAGCTCATCGTCAGCCTCGCCCCGGAGGAGGCCATCATCATCCCTGTTGCGGAGGAGCCCTTCACCATGCTG
Organism: Gymnogyps californianus; assembly: GCF_018139145.2. NCBI lineage: Eukaryota > Metazoa > Chordata > Aves > Accipitriformes > Cathartidae > Gymnogyps > Gymnogyps californianus. Next base: position 10,176 of record NW_026114167.1, on the reverse strand, counting down.
CGCCTGAGGAGCTGTTTCACTGCGTGTCGCCGGAGCAGCCCTTCATTGCGGCGCGCCGGAAGAGGCCTGCGCCGCGCCGCCCGGAGGAGCCCATCATCGTTGTTGCCACGGAGCAGCCCATCATCATCGCCGCCCGGAGGAGTCCATCGTCGTTGTTGCCACGGAGCAGCCCCTCATCATCGCCACTCCGGAGGAGTCCATCGTCGTGTTGCCACGGAGCAGCCCATCATCATCGCCGCCCTGGAGGAGCCCTTTGTCGTGCCGACCCATTGGAGCCCCTCATCGCGCCACTCCGGAGGAGCCCATCATCATCGTGCTGTGCCGGAGGAGCCCATCATTATCCTTGCCACAGCGGAGCCCTTCACCGCGCCAGCCCGGAGCAGCCCTTCATCGCCTTGCGTGGAGGAGCCCTTTCGTCGCGCCACCCCAGGGAGCCCTTTAGCGTGACGCCCCGGGGGAGCCCATCATCATTGCGCTGCGCCGGAGGAGCCCATCATCATCCCCGCCGCTGCGGAGGAGCCCTTCACCTGCGGTGCCTGAGGAGCCCTTTCACCACGCCTCCCCGAAGCAGCCCCTCATCGCGCCGCCCGAGAGGAGCCCTTCACCGCGCCGTCCCAGAGGAGCCCTTCACCACGCCGCATCGGAGGAGCCCATCATCATCCCTTCCCCAGAGGAGCCCTTCAGCATCGCACCGCGCCACCCCGGAGGAGCTGCTCATCACGCCACGGTTCTTCTTACAGCCCCTCATCGCACCGCCCCAAAGCAGCCCTTCACCATCACTGTGCCCCAGAGGAGCCCTTCACCATGCTGCCTGGTTCTTCTTGGAGCCCTTTCACCGCGCAGCCCTTCACCACGCTGCCCCGGAGGAGCCCTTTTGCACCGCCCCACCCCAGAGGAGCCCTTCATCGCATCGCACGGTTCTTCTTGCAGCCCTTCCTTGTGCCGCCCCAGAGCAGCCCCTCAGAGGAGCCTGTCGTCGTGCCGCGCCGGAGGAGCCCCTCATCATCCCTGCCCCGGAGGAGTCCATCATCATTGCGCCACACCGGAGGAGCCCATGGACATGGCTGTGCCGGAGGAGCTCTTGTCAGTGCTGCCCAGCTCTTCTTGCATCCCTTTCACCACACCACCCAGGAGGAGGCCTTTCACCGTGCCGCTGCAGAGGAGCTCTTCATCATGCTGCGTGGCTTTTCTCGTAGCCCCTCGTCGCGCCGCCCGAGAGGAGCCCTTCACCACGCCACCCCGGAGGAGCCCTTCACCACGCCGCATCGGAGGAGCCCATCATCATCCCTTCCCCAGAGGAGCCCTTCAGCATCGCACCGCGCCACCCCGGAGGAGCTGCTCATCACGCCACGCGGTTCTCCTTGCAGCCCCTCATCGCTGAGCCCCGGAGGAGCCTTCACTGCACCGCGCCGGAGGAGCCCTTTTACCGCGCCTCCCCAGAGGAGTTCATCATCATCTTTGCCACGGAGCAGCCCTTGATCGCGCTGCACCGGAGGAGCCCTTCATCGCCCCGCCCCGGAGGAGCCCTTCATCACAACGCCCGGCTCTTCTTGGAGCCCTTCAGGGCGCCAGCCCGGGGGAGCCTTTCAGCGTGCCCTCCATCTCCTCTTGGAGCCCTTTGTCGCGTTGCCTGGCTCCTCTTGGCGGTATTCGTCGGGCGCTGCGGTGGGGGGCATACATACATAGGCTAAGTATTGTAGAGCGTGTACGGTATTGTACTGTAGTTTGTTTTGTCTTGTATCTGTAGTTATTGAACTGTATGTATTGTATTGTATGTGTTGTCTTTTATTGTGTGGTATGGTATTTATGGTATTGTGTGTATTCTGTTGTATTGTTTGGGCTTTGTATTCTTTGTGTTTTGTAACGTATTGTAGTTTGTATTGTATGTATCGAATGCATCGTATGTGTTGTGTTGTACGGTATGGTATTTATTGTACTGTATGTGTTGTATGGCAACGTATGCTATTTATTGTATGTATTGTATCGTGTGTTTTTTTATCGTATTATGTAATGTATTCTGTTGTATTGTATTCTGTTTATTGTGTATTGCATTTTGTGTTGTATCTTGCATTTTGTATGTTGCATTCTGTATTTTGTATTGGATTGTGTATTTTACTGTGTTGTGTGTTCTGTGTTATGTTGTCTGGTATGGGGTGTATTCTGCGGTAGGTACTGTATTGTATTGTCTGTATTTTGTACTGGATTGCATTTTGTGTTGTATGTGTTGTTTTGTATTGTATGGTTTGGTATTTGTTGTATTGTCTCTTGTATTCTGTGTTGTATTTTGCGTTGTATTTTATGCATTGTGTGTATAGTATTGTAGTTTGGTGTGGAATGCCTTCTATTTTCTGTTGCATTGTTTGTAATGCATTGTATGTATTGTCTGTCTTGTATTTCAAGTATCGTATTTTATGTACGGCATTTTTTGTGTTGTATATTGTGTTGTATTCGATTGTATGTATTCTGATGTATTTTGTCTGATAATGTGTTTGTATTGTTCTTTGTATTGTACTGTAGTTTGTACAGTATTGTATGGTTTGTATTGTATGGTTTGTTATATATTGTGTGGTATGTATTTTGTTGTATTTTTTATTGCATTGTACTTTATGTATTGTATTGCGTTTTGTCTTGCATTGTCTTGTAGGTATTGTGTTGTAGGTATTGTATGTGTTGTATTGTATTTTAGCTTGTTTTGTGTTGTGTCTTGTTCTTTGTATTGTAGTGTGTATTTGTATGTATTATACGGCATGGTATTTATCGTATTGTATCCTTTGCGTTGCATAATGTTTTGTATTTTGTATTGCTTTTTGTATTTTATTTTGCATTTTGTATTGTACGTATTGCACGTATTTTGTTTTGCGTTGTATGTTTTGTACTGTACTGTATTTTGTTTTGTATGGTTTGTATTGTATGGTGTGACATTTATCGCATGTATCGTATCGTATTGATTGTATAGTATTGTATTGTATTGTATGTCTTGTCTTGTTGGTACGGTACTGTATTTGTGTGGTATGTGTTGTATTACATTTTGTATTGTATGTATTTTTGTATTTTATTTGTATTTTGTTTTCTGTATCGTCTTTCTGTATTGAATGGCATGCTATTTCTTGTATGTTGTGTTGTATGGTTTGTAATGTACTTGGTATTGTAAGGTTTTGTATTATATTGTATGTATTGTGTTTTCTTGTTTGTATTTTAGCGCATTTTGTATTGTTGTATGGATTGTATTTTGTCTTGGGTTTCCTTGTATGTGTTGTAGGTGTTGCGTTTGATTGTACGGTATGATAGTTATCGTATTTTTATGCATTGTATGTTTGGCGTGTATTGCATTTCGTAACGTATGTTACGTAATGTATGGTATTGTATGTACGGCATTGCATGTTTCGTATTGTATCGCGTGTATCGTATTGTATCGTATGCGTCGTGTGTATTGCAGTGTATCGTAGGTGCTGCGTCGTGTTGTATCTATTGTATTGTACGTGGAGTACTGTTTTAATGCACGTAGAGTACGGTATGGTATTTATTGTATTGTGTTGTACGGCATGTGTAGTATTATAGTGTGTTTTTGTTATGTTTTGTTGTGTACTGTACTGTATGTAGTGGATCGTACGCTGTTTATTGTACGGTGTGTATTATTATTGTAGGTGTGGTATTGCATTGTATTGTATGTAACGTATTGGATGGATCGTATTGTATTGTTTGTATTGTATTGTATTTTTTACTTGGTGTTGTATTTTGTACTGAAGGTATTGTATTTTATGTGTTGTTTTTGCATTGTATTTTGTACTGTATGTATTGTACTGTAGTTTCTTTTGTATTGTGTGCTGTGTGTATTGCGTGGTATAACATTGTCTTGTATGTATCGTATTGTATGGTATGTTATTTATTGTATGTATTGTATTGCTTGAATAATCCTGTATTTTGTATTGTTTTTTGCTTTCTGTGTCGTGTGTTGCATTTGTATTGTTGTTTTGTATTTTGTATCGCATTGTATGTATTGTTTTTTGTATTGTGTTTCATGTATTGTATTTCATGTACTGTATAGTGTGGTCTATTGGATGGTATGCATTGTGTTGTATTGTACGAGTTGTAATATATTTGGTATTGTAATGTCTTTTGTATTGTATAGTATGTGTAGTGTTGTATGTATTGTAATGTAGTTTGTATAGTAATGTCTTACATGGCTTGCATTGTATGGTTTGTGTTGTATGGTTTGGTGTGCGTTGTACGGTACGTATTGTATTGTATGTGTTGTATTTTGTGTTGGGTTTCCTCGTATGTATTGTAATTGTTGTGTTGTATTGTACGGTACGGTATTTATTGTATTGTAGGCATTGTATCGTACGTGTTTTATTTTGTATTGTATTATGTTGTATGGGTTGTATTATAGGGTGTGTGTTGCGTTGCACGTGTTGCGTTGTCCTGTATGGTATGTTATGGTGTTCATTGTGTTGTATTTTATTCTATGTATTGCGTTCTCTGTATTGTACTGTACTGTAGTTTGTTTTGTATGGTACTGAGGGCTCGCTGGCGGAGCCCCTCATCGCGCCGCTCGAGAGGAGCCCCTGATCATTCCCCCTCCAGAGGAGCCCCTGACCATTGCGCCGCGCCGCGCCGGAGGAGCCCGCCGGAGGACCGCGCCGCGCCGGAGGAGCCCTGATCATCCCCACCGCGGAGGAGGCCTTTCACCGCGCCGCGCCGGAGGAGGCCCTGATCATCCCCACCGCGGAGGAGGCCTTTCACCGCGCTGCGCCGGAGGAGCCCTTTCACCGCGCCTCCCCGGAGGAGCTCTTCATCGCGCCGCCCCGAGTGAGTCCATCATCGTCCTTGCCACGGGGCAGCCCTTGATCGCGCTGCGCCGGAGGAGCCCTTGATCGCCCCACCCCGGAGGAGCCCTTCGTCACAACGCCCGGCTCTTCTTGGAGCCCTTTAGCGTGCCGCCCCGGGGGAGTCTTTCAGCGTGCCCTCCATCTCCTCTTGGAGCCCTTTGTCGCGTTGCCTGGCTCCTCTTGGCGGTATTCGTCGGGCCGCTGCGGTGGGGGGCATACATACATAGGCTAAGTATTGTAGAGCGTGTACGGTATTGTACTGTAGTTTGTTTTGTCTGTTGTGTTGTGTATTGTATTACGTTTTGTATTTTGCTGTATGTATTGATCTGTAGTTATTGAACTGTATGTATTGTATTGTATGTATTTTATGCATCGTGTGTGTCGTCTTTGATTGTGGGGTATGGGTTTTATTGTGTAGTATGTATTGTGTTGTATTTTAGTTTGTTTTGTACTGTGTCTTGTTATTTGTGTTGTAGCATGTATTGTATATATGGTATGGTATTTGTCGTATTGTGTCGTTTGTATTGCATAATGTTTTGTATTGCATTTTGCATTTGATTTCATATTTTGTATCGTACGTATTGTACGTATTGTATGTATTTTGTTTTGCATTGTATGTTTTGTATTGTACTGTATTTGTATTGTGTACTGTATGTAGTGTATGGTATGACATTTATCGTAGGTATCGTATTGTATGTATTGTATCTGTTGCATTCTATGTCTTGTACTGTAGTGTGGTTTGTTTTGTAGGGTAGCGAGGGAGCCCCTCATCGCAGCGCTCCAGAGGAGCCCATCGTCATTCCCTATCCAGAGGAGCCGCTCATCGCGCCGCCCCGAAGGAGCTCATCGTCAGCCTCGCCCCGGAGGAGGCCATCATCATCCCTGTTGCGGAGGAGCCCTTCACCATGCTGCGCCTGAGGAGCTGTTTCACTGCGTGTCGCCGGAGCAGCCCTTCATTGCGGCGCGCCGGAAGAGGCCTGCGCCGCGCCGCCCCGGAGGAGCCCATCATCGTTGTTGCCACGGAGCAGCCCATCATCATCGCCGCCCCGGAGGAGTCCATCGTCGTTGTTGCCACGGAGCAGCCCCTCATCATCGCCCCCGGAGGAGTCCATCGTCGTTGTTGCCACGGAGCAGCCCATCATCATCGCCGCCCTGGAGGAGCCCTTTGTCGTGCCGACCCATTGGAGCCCCTCATCGCGCCACTCCGGAGGAGCCCATCATCATCGTGCTGTGCCGGAGGAGCCCATCATTATCCTTGCCACAGCGGAGCCCTTCACCGCGCCAGCCCGGAGCAGCCCTTCATCGCCTTGCGTGGAGGAGCCCTTTCGTCGCGCCACCCCAGGGGAGCCCTTTAGCGTGACGCCCCGGGGGAGCCCATCATCATTGCGCTGCGCCGGAGGAGCCCATCATCATCCCCGCCGCTGCGGAGGAGCCCTTCACCTGCGGTGCCTGAGGAGCCCTTTCACCACGCCTCCCCGAAGCAGCCCCTCATCGCGCCGCCCGAGAGGAGCCCTTCACCGCGCCGTCCCAGAGGAGCCCTTCACCACGCCGCATCGGAGGAGCCCATCATCATCCCTTCCCCAGAGGAGCCCTTCAGCATCGCACCGCGCCACCCCGGAGGAGCTGCTCATCACGCCACGCGGTTCTTCTTACAGCCCCTCATCGCACCGCCCCAAAGCAGCCCTTCACCATCACTGTGCCCCAGAGGAGCCCTTCACCATGCTGCCTGGTTCTTCTTGGAGCCCTTTCACCGCGCGCCGCGGAGCAGCCCTTTCACCGCGCAGCCCTTCACCACGCTGCCCCGGAGGAGCCCTTTTGCACCGCCCCACCCCAGAGGAGCCCTTCATCGCATCGCACGGTTCTTCTTGCAGCCCTTCCTTGTGCCGCCCCAGAGCAGCCCCTCAGAGGAGCCTGTCGTCGTGCCGCGCCGGAGGAGCCCCTCATCATCCCTGCCCCGGAGGAGTCCATCATCATTGCGCCACACCGGAGGAGCCCATGGACATGGCTGTGCCGGAGGAGCTCTTGTCAGTGCTGCCCAGCTCTTCTTGCATCCCTTTCACCACACCACCCAGGAGGAGGCCTTTCACCGTGCCGCTGCAGAGGAGCTCTTCATCATGCTGCGTGGCTTTTCTCGTAGCCCCTCGTCGCGCCGCCCGAGAGGAGCCCTTCACCACGCCACCCCGGAGGAGCCCTTCACCACGCCGCATCGGAGGAGCCCATCATCATCCCTTCCCCAGAGGAGCCCTTCAGCATCGCACCGCGCCACCCCGGAGGAGCTGCTCATCACGCCACGCGGTTCTCCTTGCAGCCCCTCATCGCTGAGCCCCGGAGGAGCCTTCACTGCACCGCGCCGGAGGAGCCCTTTTACCGCGCCTCCCCAGAGGAGTTCATCATCATCTTTGCCACGGAGCAGCCCTTGATCGCGCTGCACCGGAGGAGCCCTTCATCGCCCCGCCCCGGAGGAGCCCTTCATCACAACGCCCGGCTCTTCTTGGAGCCCTTCAGGGCGCCAGCCCGGGGGAGCCTTTCAGCGTGCCCTCCATCTCCTCTTGGAGCCCTTTGTCGCGTTGCCTGGCTCCTCTTGGCGGTATTCGTCGGGCCGCTGCGGTGGGGGGCATACATACATAGGCTAAGTATTGTAGAGCGTGTACGGTATTGTACTGTAGTTTGTTTTGTCTTGTATCTGTAGTTATTGAACTGTATGTATTGTATTGTATGTGTTGTCTTTTATTGTGTGGTATGGTATTTATGGTATTGTGTGTATTCTGTTGTATTGTTTGGGCTTTGTATTCTTTGTGTTTTGTAACGTATTGTAGTTTGTATTGTATGTATCGAATGCATCGTATGTGTTGTGTTGTACGGTATGGTATTTATTGTACTGTATGTGTTGTATGGCAACGTATGCTATTTATTGTATGTATTGTATCGTGTGTTTTTTATCGTATTATGTAATGTATGTTGTATTGTAGTTTCTGTTTTATTGTGTATTGCATTTTGTGTTGTATCTTGCATTTTGTATGTTGCATTCTGTATTTTGTATTGGATTGTGTATTTTACTGTGTTGTGTGTTCTGTGTATTATGTTGTCTGGTATGGGGTGTATTCTGCGGTAGGTACTGTATTGTATTGTCTGTATTTTGTACTGGATTGCATTTTGTGTTGTATGTGTTGTTTTGTATTGTATGGTTTGGTATTTGTTGTATTGTCTCTTGTATTCTGTGTTGTATTTTGCGTTGTATTTTATGCATTGTGTGTATAGTATTGTAGTTTGGTGTGGAATGCCTTCTATTTTCTGTTGCATTGTTTGTAATGCATTGTATGTATTGTCTGTCTTGTATTTCAAGTATCGTATTTTATGTACGGCATTTTTGTGTTGTATATATTGTGTTGTATTCGATTGTATGTATTCTGATGTATTTTGTCTGATAATGTGTTTTGTATTGTTCTTTGTATTGTACTGTAGTTTGTACAGTATTGTATGGTTTGTATTGTATGGTTTGTTATATATTGTGTGGTATGTATTTGTTGTATTTTTTATTGCATTGTACTTTATGTATTGTATTGCGTTTTGTCTTGCATTGTCTTGTAGGTATTGTGTTGTAGGTATTGTATGTGTTGTATTGTATTTTAGCTTGTTTTGTGTTGTGTCTTGTTCTTTGTATTGTAGTGTGTATTTGTATGTATTATACGGCATGGTATTTATCGTATTGTATCCTTTGCGTTGCATAATGTTTTGTATTTTGTATTGCTTTTTGTATTTTATTTTGCATTTTGTATTGTACGTATTGCACGTATTTTGTTTTGCGTTGTATGTTTTGTACTGTACTGTATTTTGTTTTGTATGGTTTGTATTGTATGGTGTGACATTTATCGCATGTATCGTATCGTATTGATTGTATAGTATTGTATTGTATTGTATGTCTTGTCTTGTTGGTACGGTACTGTATTTTGTGTGGTATGTGTTGTATTACATTTTGTATTGTATGTATTTTTGTATTTTATTTGTATTTTGTTTTCTGTATCGTCTTTTCTGTATTGAATGGCATGCTATTTCTTGTATGTTGTGTTGTATGGTTTGTAATGTACTTGGTATTGTAAGGTATTTTGTATTATATTGTATGTATTGTGTTTTCTTGTTTGTATTTTAGCGCATTTTGTATTGTTGTATGGATTGTATTTTGTCTTGGGTTTCCTTGTATGTGTTGTAGGTGTTGCGTTTGATTGTACGGTATGATAGTTATCGTATTTTTATGCATTGTATGTTTGGCGTGTATTGCATTTCGTAACGTATGTTACGTAATGTATGGTATTGTATGTACGGCATTGCATGTTTCGTATTGTATCGCGTGTATCGTATTGTATCGTATGCGTCGTGTGTATTGCAGTGTATCGTAGGTGCTGCGTCGTGTTGTATCTATTGTATTGTACGTGGAGTACTGTTTTAATGCACGTAGAGTACGGTATGGTATTTATTGTATTGTGTTGTACGGCATGTGTAGTATTATAGTGTGTTTTTGTTATGTTTTGTTGTGTACTGTACTGTATGTAGTGGATCGTACGCTGTTTATTGTACGGTGTGTATTATTATTGTAGGTGTGGTATTGCATTGTATTGTATGTAACGTATTGGATGGATCGTATTGTATTGTTTGTATTGTATTGTATTTTTTACTTGGTGTTGTATTTTGTACTGAAGGTATTGTATTTTATGTGTTGTTTTTTGCATTGTATTTTGTACTGTATGTATTGTACTGTAGTTTCTTTTGTATTGTGTGCTGTGTGTATTGCGTGGTATAACATTGTCTTGTATGTATCGTATTGTATGGTATGTTATTTATTGTATGTATTGTATTGCTTGAATAATCCTGTATTTTGTATTGTTTTTTGCTTTCTGTGTCGTGTGTTGCATTTGTATTGTTGTTTTGTATTTTGTATCGCATTGTATGTATTGTTTTTTGTATTGTGTTTCATGTATTGTATTTCATGTACTGTATAGTGTGGTCTATTGGATGGTATGCATTGTGTTGTATTGTACGAGTTGTAATATATTTGGTATTGTAATGTCTTTTGTATTGTATAGTATGTGTAGTGTTGTATGTATTGTAATGTAGTTTGTATAGTAATGTCTTACATGGCTTGCATTGTATGGTTTGTGTTGTATGGTTTGGTGTGCGTTGTACGGTACGTATTGTATTGTATGTGTTGTATTTTGTGTTGGGTTTCCTCGTATGTATTGTAATTGTTGTGTTGTATTGTACGGTACGGTATTTATTGTATTGTAGGCATTGTATCGTACGTGTTTTATTTTGTATTGTATTATGTTGTATGGGTTGTATTATAGGGTGTGTG
>NW_026114166.1:0-34402 GCF_018139145.2 Gymnogyps californianus | reverse complement strand
GAAATAATAGTGGATGTTGGTAGAGTCCCAAAACACATCAAGAAGAGTGGAATATACCTAAAGGAAATGTTTCAATAATGGGTATTGGTTAGATACATATCATTTTCAAAGGAATTATGAAAGGGGATCATGTTAATGCTTCTGTTCCCAGTTAATGAAAGTGATGCTTCTGATGTTTCTCCTACTTTTCTGTACTATCCATCAAATAATATTTAATGAGACACAACTTCAGCTGCAAATACACTGATTGTCTTTCTATGAATAACACTGACACACTTTATGCAATCAAGGATCATTGCTCTAGTAGCCAATCCTAAAGTTCATTACTGTAGAAAACCTGAAAAAATGGTCATGTGTCATTTGCTATTCATTCTCACTTTATTTAAGCCAGTACTGTTCTTTCAGATTAGCTTATTCATGAACTCAATGGCCTTACTTAGTAAAACGGCCAAATACTAAAAAAAAAAAACCTCTAAAAAGCATCATAAGTGTGTATGGAAATGAAAGGATTTGGACTGTAATCTCAGTTGAAATACTCTAGTGAAAGCCAGGTATCATCAACCCAACTGAAGTAGCCTTCCACAGGCAAAAAAATGATGGGAGAAAACTCAGGATCAGTCCATTGAACCTACCCCAAAGACGGCAAAGAAAATGCCAGGAAACTTGTTCCTTATTAAAAAGCCACAAAAAGACACACTGTAGAAATGTGTGCCAGATGAGAGCATTACTATATAAAGCTGGGTAGAGAAGCCAAATGCAGAGATAGAAACCCTGCTTCCAGCCAAATTCACTGACACAGATGGTCACAAAAGCAAAGGGAAGGTCTCAAGCAAATCATGTTGTCTTGCATCAAACGATTTGATACATAGATACAACTCAAACCTCAACAAGACAGAAATCATCCCAAAGGAATAATATTCTTGTCTTCTGGTGAGGAGAGCATGTTTGCATGTACTACAACTGTTGTTAATATGTCCTGGGAGTCTAGATGGAGTTGTCTCCTTAAGCACATACTAAAGTGCTGAATCTTTGTAATATGCCATTTCTACAAAGAACTCAGAATCAAAATCAAATACTTATTGATCTAGACTTAGAAAAGGTTTTGATGTTCATTACAAATTTATATTTCTTTTATAAGTTTTATCTAACAAAGATTAGATATAGGTGGTTAGGCTGACAGATCAATAGATATGCTCAAGCCTGATAGCAAGTCTGATCATCTGCCTGGAGACCCTGTAAAATTCATTGCAATGCTCATCACCCTGTGCTGACAGGAGTCCTCAAGACCACATTCCAAAAGTTAGGGAGATGATGCAGAACCCTCAGGGGGAAGGGAGGGAAAACAGACCGACAGATACTGCGGCTACTCCAACCCCTGCAACAGGCAAGGCGGCTACTCCAACCTCTGCAACAGACACTGTGGCTACTCCAACCCCTGCGACAGGCGCTGCAGCTGAACCAGAGAACCAACCTGTGCCAGTATCAGTCGCCCCTATACAGAAGAAGAAATACTCAAAAAAGACAGCTCGCTTAGCAAAGGATGAAGGTGAACCAGGGTCGTCACGAGAACAGGAGGAAGAGGCAGAACCAGAGGTAATCACCCGATCTCTATCCCTGAGTGAGCTGCGGGATATGCGAAAAGATTTCAGCCGTCGTCCAGGTGAGCACATCATCACCTGGCTGCTCCGATGCTGGAATAATGGGGCAAGTAGCTTGGAATTAGAGGGTAGGGAAGCCAAGCAGCTGGGATTCCTTTCTAGGGAAGGTGGCATTGATAAGGCGATTGGAAAAAAGACACAATCCCTCAGCCTCTGGAGGCAACTTCTATTGGGCGTGAGGGAAAGGTACCCCTTCAAGGAAGATGTTACATGTCAACCAGGCAAGTGGACCACCATGGAAAGAGGTATTCAGTACCTGAGGGAATTAGCCGTGTGGGAGATGATTTATTATGACCCGGACAGTTCACAATTACCCAGAGATCCAGATGAAGTTCAATGCACACGACCCATGTGGCAGAAGTTTGTACGGAGCGCAGCATCATCGTCGTATGCCAACCCATTGGCAGTACTAACTTGGAAAGACGAAGAGGCACCGACAGTGGATGAAATGGCTCGCCAACTCTGGCAATATGAAGAAAATCTCTCTTCCTCCCTACGAGCCTGTGTCTCGGCTGTGGAAAAACTGTCCGAAAAGTCCGAAGAACTGATTGAACTGATCGAAAAGTCCTACTCCCCACCTGTACAGACCAATATCTCAGCTATTAGGAGTGAGCATTCCTCTGCTCAAGAGAGAGAATATAGAAGGTATACACCACGGGGTACCCTGTGGTTTTACCTGCGTGACCACGGAGAGGACATGAGGAAGTGGGATGGAAAACCTACCTTGGTCCTAGATGCACGGGTACGTGAATTGAAAGGAAGAACAACCAGAAAAGGGGATTCTTCCAGGAAAGATGCCGCTCCGGTTTCCAGCAAGCAATTCCCCAGACAAAGTAGAAGGGCTTCTGACCCTCTGGGAATGAGTGGCAGAAACACCCCATTGTGACTGGCCCAGAGGCCCCATGCATCCTTGGCATAGATTATCTCAGGAGAGGGTATTTCAAGGACCCAAAGGGGTACCAGTGGGCCTTTGGTATAGCTGCCTTGGAGACGGAGGGAATTGAACAGTTGTCCACCTTGCCCGGTCTCTCTGAGGACCCTTCGGTTGTGGGGTTGCTGAGGGTTGAAGAACAACAGGTGCCAATCGCTACCACAAGGGTGCACTGGCAGCAATATCGCACCAACCGAGACTCCCTGATTCCCATCCATATGCTGATTCGTCGACTGGAGAGCCAAGGAGTGATCAGCAGGACTCGCTCACCCTTTAACAGCCCCATATGGCCAGTGCGAAAGTCTAATGGAGAATGGAGACTAACAGTAGACTATCGTGGCCTGAATGAAGTCACGCCACCGCTGAGTGCTGCCGTGCCAGACATGCTAGAACTTCAATATGAACTGGAGTCAAAAGCAGCCAAGTGATATGCCACAATTGATATCACTAATGCATTTTTCTCAATCCCTTTGGCAGCAGAGTGCCGGCCACAGTTTGCTTTCACTTGGAGGGGCGTCCAGTACACCTGGAATCGACTGCCCCAGGGGTGGAAACACAGCCCCACCATTTGCCATGGACTAATCCAGAATGCACTGGAAAAAGGTGGAGCTCCAGAACACCTGCAATACTTTGATGACATCATTGTATGGGGCAACACAGCAGAAGAAGTTTTTGAGAAAGGGGAGAAAATAATCCAAATCCTTCTGAAAGCTGGTTTTGCCATAAAACAGAGTAAGGTGAAGGGACCCGCACAGGAGATTCAGTTTTTAGGAATAAAATGGCAAGATGGACATCGTCACATCCCAATGGATGTGATCAACAAAATAGCAGCTATGTCTCCACCGACTAGTAAACAGGAAACACAAGCTTTCTTAGGTGTTGTAGGTTTTTGGAGAATGCATATTCCAAATTATAGTCTGATTGTAAGCCCTCTCTATCAAGTGACCCGGAAGAGGAACGATTTTAAATGGGGCCCTGAGCAACAACAAGCCTTTGAACAGATTAAACGGGAGGTAGTTCATGCAGTAGCCCTTGGGCCAGTCCGGGCAGGACCAGATGTTCAAAATGTGCTCTACACCGCAGCCGGGGAGAATGGCCCTACCTGGAGTCTCTGGCAGAAAGCACCTGGGGAGACCTGAGGTCGACCTCTAGGGTTTTGGAGTCGGGGATATCGAGGATCTGAGGCCCGCTATACTCCAACTGAAAAGGAGATATTAGCAGCATATGAAGGAGTTTGAGCTGCTTCAGAAGTGGTTGGTACTGAAACACAGCTCCTCTTAGCACCACAACTGCCGGTGCTGGGCTGGATGTTCAAAGGGAAGGTCCCTTCTACACATCATGCAACTGATGCTACATGGAGTAAGTGGGTTGCACTGATCACACAACGAAGTCAAATAGGAAACCCCAGTCGCCCAGGAATTCTGGAAGTGATCACAGACTGGCCAGAAGGCAAAGATTTTGGAATATCACCAGAGGAGGAGGTGATGCGTGCTGAAGAGGCCCCACTGTAGAATAAACTGCCAGAAAATGAGAGGCAATATGCCCTGTTCACTGATGGGTCCTGTCGCATTGTGGGAAAGCATCGGAGGTGGAAGGCGGCTGTATGGAGTCCTATATGACAAGTTGCAGAAACTGCTGAAGGAGAAGGTGAATCGAGTCAGTTTGCAGAGGTGAAAGCCATCCAGCTGGCTTTAGACATTGCTGAACGAGAAAAATGGCCAATACTTTATCTCTATACTGACTCATGGATGGTGGCAAATGCTCTGTGGGGGTGGTTGCAGCAATGGAAGCAGAGTAACTGGCAACGCAGAGGTAAACCCATCTGGGCTGCTGCATTGTGGCAAGATATTGCTGCCCGGCTAGAGAACCTGGTTCTGAAGGTATGCCACATAGATGCCCACGTACCTAAGAGTCGGGCCACTGAAGAACATCAAAACAACCAGAAGGTAGATAAGGCTGCTAGGATTGAAGCGGCTCAGGTTGATCTGGATTGGCAGCATAAGGGTGAATTATTTCTGGCTCGGTGGGCCCATGACACCTCAGGCCATCAGGGAAGAGATGCAACATATAGATGGGCTCGTGATCGAGGGGTGGACCTGACCATGGACACTATCGCACAGGTCATCCATGAATGTGAAACATGCGCTGCAATCAAGCAAGCCAAGCGGTTAAAGCCTCTGTGGTATGGAGGACCATGGCTGAAATATCAATATGGGGAGGCCTGCCAGATTGACTATATCACACTCCCACAAACCCGCCAAGGCAAGCACCATGTGCTTCCAATGGTGGAAGCAACCACCGGCTGGCTGGAAACATATCCCGTGCCCCATGCCACTGCCCGGAACACTATCCTGGGCCTTGAGAAGCAAGTCTTATGGCGACATGGAACCCCAGAAAGAATTGAGTCAGACAACGGGACTCATTTCTGGAACAATCTCATAGACACCTGGGCCAAAGAACATGGCATTGAGTGGGTGTATCACATCCCCTATCATGCACCAGCCTGCGGGAAAATCGAGTGATACAATGGATTGTTAAAGACTACATTGAGAGCAATGGGTGGTGGGACCTTCAAACATTGGGATACACATCTAGCAAAGGCCACCTGGTTAGTCAACACTAGAGGATCTGCCAATCGAGCTGGCCCCACCCAATCAGAACTTTTACGTACTGTAGAAGGGGATAAAGTCCCTGTAGTGCACATAAAAAATATGCTAGGGAAGACAGTCTGGGTTACTCCTGCCTCAGGCAAAGGCAAACCCATTCGTGGGATTGCTTTTGCTCAAGGACCTGGATGCACTTGGTGGGTGATGCAGAAGGATGGGGAAGTCCGATGTGTGCCTCAAGGGGATTTGATTTTAGGTGAGAATAGCCAATGAATTAAATTGTATGATGTTAATTGCTATATAACCCTGCCACTGTATATCATCACTACTATAGTTGTTATATGCTATATCAACGGTATTACAGTAAGAATCACTTAGATTAATGAAGAATGAACTTTGACAAAACTGAGTGAAGTGCAGTAGTGATGGAACCAGTTGTTCCTAAGCAGTTGTTGCTAAGTAGTGTTTAGACTAAGCAGTCAAGGATTTTTCAGCTTCTCATGGCCAGCCAGCAAGAAGGCTGGAGGGGCACAAGAAGCTGGGAGGGGACACAGCCAGGACAGCTGACCCAAACTGGCCAAAGGGATATTCCATACCATATGACATCATGCTCAGCATATAAACTGGGAGGAGTTGGCTGGGAGGGGCGGATCGTGGCTTGGGAACTAACTGGGCATCATTCAGCGAGTGGTGAGCAATTGCATTGTGCATCACTTGCTTTGTACAGTCTAATTCTTTTAGTATTATTATTGTCGTATTATTATCATTATCTTTCCTTCCTTTCTGTCCTATGAAACTGTCTTTATCTGAACCCAGGAGGGTTTTTTTCCGATTCTCTCCCCCATCCCACTGGGTGGGGGCAGTGAGCGAGCGGCTGCGTGGTGCTTAGTTGCCGGCTGGGATTAAACCACGACACTGCCTGACATCATGTTGCTTATGGTTTTCTGGCTTTATTCCATTTGTCATTGTGCTGATATGAATCTGGAATAACTGCATTAGGGATTGCTATGTTACTGGGTCAGCCTAGATTTGCATCTGTGGAAAGTGATCTAGGATCCTGCTGCATGGGGCCTTACTTGGTAGAATAGAGAGTGAGAGAGCATCTTCAGAATTCTCATTTATTTACTGTGTGCCCCTGATAAAATAGTTACTAGCCAACTACACATGGAGAAAATCAGATGATTTAAAACTAGTAATAAAATTAATTGCATAAGAACTAATTACACCTAAGGATCAGACTCAAAGCTTCTGAGAAGAGAAATATTTATTGACAGACTTGAGTTTTGACAGTTTTTTATTAATATAACAGCCACATAAAAAGCCACCTAGGTCCTTACCAACTCTATATTTTTTCTTTTGCTTCATAAGCACTTTTTTAGGCATTTTCCACAAGCTATTTGTAGGTAATTAAATTTTTTAGATCAACAGGTTGATGGTAAAACTGCTTTGCAATTTCTGTGCCATACCCTCTATTGCTTTTCTGTGGAGAAATACCATGGGGTTTGTTCATTGATAATCCACCTGGTGATCTATCACCAGGTGATAGTATAGGTCAGAATACATTTTTTGGACTTGCAAGTGTCAGGCATTTCAGAGTGCATGAGTGCCAATATCAAGACAGCTCCTCCTCCAAAAGAACTAGAGGTGCAATGGTGTTAAATTTCTGGTTTAGGTTGGAGGTAACCCTGTGCTGCTCAAAGACTCAGAGAAGAAATCAATAATTAACAAATGAATCTTACTGAAATCACCAAGGCACAGGAAAAGCTACACAGAGTCCTCACTCCAACATGGTGCATGGAGGAAGGTCAGATGCACCTCAGAGACAAGGAGGGGTGCAGTGCCCTATCTTTCTCTTCCTGAAGACAAAAATAATCCCCAAAAAATGCAGCCCTGGTCTGAATCAGGGAGCTAGACTAAGGGAAGGAAAGTGAGAAGGGGGTGAAAGCCCCATTAGCTTCCAGGTAAATCTGAACGGGATGTTCATTTTAGGAAAGAAAGGAAAGGAAAGGAAAGGAAAGGAAAGGAAAGGAAAGGAAAGGAAAGGAAAGGAAAGGAAAGGAAAGGAAAGGAAAGGAAAGGAAAGGAAAGGAAAGGAAAGGAAAGGAAAGGAAAGGAAAGGAAAGGAAAGGAAAGGAAAGGAAAGGAAAGGAAAGGAAAGGAAAGGGAAAAAGAAAAGCAGGCAAAGTGTCCGTGGGACTTCAAATGCCTGGGAGAGTGAAAAAGAAGAGGGTAAGATTTTTCTCCCAGGGGACAAGATATCTTTAAAAGGGATGTCTTGCACAAGGAGACAGTGTGCCTTAGACTTTGCTCAGTAGTTGCTCAGCTCTTCAGGCATCTCCCACACAGTCTTGCAGAGGTATCTAAGATCTGAGAGCTCTGTTTGTTCTTTGTGCTCATCTAAACTTTAAACTTTACCCAGGCTGATCACCAGGGTGCCACTTGAGGCTTTTGCCAGATAGACACTGTTCCATGAGCAGCTGATGTGTGACTATGAAATCTTTGCTCAGGAACACCAAAATTCTGTTACATCGAGTGGCACATGGTCTGGGGGTTCAATATGTCACCCTTATTTAGCGAACTGACACAAATTTCAAGCAGCTCTCAAGATATTGAGGTGTTTAAAGTAATTGTAGATACAAGACAGGCTGCCAGATTTTGTGCCTTGAATTATGGTTTTGTAAAGAAAGTGTCCACACCAAGCTGTACATTATTCATCATTTGGAATATTTTTTACAAATTTGTGTGACTCCTTTTTTTCTGTCTTTCAAAGAAACTCTGAAAGACTCATTTTTATATCTGAAAATGTATCCAAAGCTTGTGGAGGAATGCCCCTGTCTTCAGGCGGCATGGTAATGTCTTCATTCCCATTTTCCACAGTGGTTTCACTCTTTTCTGTCTTTAATGGGGTCTCTGGCACCTTGAAAGCAAGTAAGCCTATCTCAGCCCTTGTGTCCCAGCAGTTCAATACCCTCAGCCACCATGCCAGTACCTACAGCTGAAAACTGGGGTCAGGGAGTAGGCAGAGGGGTATGAGGGACATCCTGAATTACATCCCTGCACAGCCTAACTTCCAATTCTGAAACCAACAGCACAGCAGTTAGCCAGAAAGCTTTATCACCAGAGTCAAATAACATCCAAAAAATTGAGAAATGTCACTGGAAACAGAAGTGGGAAAAAAGAGATTTTGAGTTATACAGTACTTAAATAGAATAGAATAGAATAGAACAGAACAGAACAGAACAGAAAGAATAGTTCAGTTGGAAGGGATCTACAACAATCATCTAGTCCAATTGCCCGACCCCTTCAGGGCTGACCAAAAGTTAAAGCATGTTATTAAGGGCATTGTCCAAAGGCCTCTTAAACACTGACAGGCTTGGGGCATCGACCACCTCTCTAGGAAGCCTGTTCCAGTGATTTGACCACCCTCTCGGTAAAGAAATGCTTCCTAATGTCCAGTCTGAACCTCCCCTGATGCAGCTTTGAACCATTCCCATGCGTCCTGTCACTGGATCCCAGGGAGAAGAGATCAGCACCTCCCTCTCCACCTCCCCTCCTCAGGAAGCTGCAGAGAGCAATGAGGTCGCCTCTCAGCCTCCTTTTCTCCTGTCCTGGTTTCAGCTAGGACAGAGTTAATTTTCTTCCTAGGAGCTGGTATAGTGCTGTGTTTTGGATTTAGTAGGAAAATAATGTTGATAACACACTGATGTTTTTAGTTGTTGCTAAGTAGTGTTTAGACTAAGTCAAGGATTTCTCAGCTTCTCATGCCCAGCCAGCAAGAAGGCTGGAGGGGCACAAGAAGCTGGGAGGGGACACAGCCAGGACAGCTGACCCAAACTGGCCAAAGAGCTATTCCATACCATATGACATCATGTCCAGTATATAAACTGAGGGGAGTTGGCTGGGAGGGGCGGATCGCAGCTCGGGAACTAACTGGGCATCAGTCAACGAGTGGTGAGCAATTGCATTGTGCACCACTTGCTTTGTATAGTTTAATTCTTTTAGTATTACTATTGTCATATTATTATTATCATTATCATTGTTTTTCATTCCTTTCTGTCCTATTAAACTGTCTTTATCTCAACTCACGAGGTTTTTTTCCTGATTCTCTCCCCCATCCCAGGGGTGGGGGGGCAGTGAGCGAGCAGCTGCGTGGTGCTTAGTTGCCAGCTGGGGTTAAACCATGACAGTCCTTTTTGGCGCCCAACGTGGGGCATGATGGGTTGAGATAACGACAAATCTGACTGGAATGTGTTAGAACAAATTTGTTATAAACATTCATTATATTAGTTCAATAGTCGCTGGTCACAATGTTGATGTATTTGCTCTCAAAGTTGGTGCGCTTGTTCTTAAAGGTGCGTTATGTAATACCTTACTTGCAGTATATGCTCCCTGTTGTGCTGTTTATCACCCGTGGGAACTGGGCCAGGGTTATCATGTTGTTGTACTTTGTAACACTGGCTTAGGATATGATAGAATTGCTGGTCGTGAAACTAATCTGGTATTTGTACTCAGCATTGCCGTCACCTCTGTACTTCGGGAGCCGTCTATCAGAAACTATTAATAATTACACCTTGTACCTTTTCTCCTCGGAGAGCCAATCCACGGGGGAGACACATTTCTTCACCTTCCCCTTCTCCTCCAGGCAAATTACAGTAGCTCTTGAGAATTTTGAATATCCTTGGGATGTTCAAACCAGCATGTTCCTATTGCTATGTCTCCTGAATGTGTTCCAGGTCTTGTTTAAGGTTAAACAACTATTTAAGAATACCTTTTGGAAATCTGCACCGAGGCTTAATAGCCATGGGTGGCATGGCACGTGGGAGAAAATGGGCAGGTATCTAGAGAACTTCTCACCTCCAATGGTTTGGAACTTCACTCCCGAACAACTACAGGACCCTGATAAAGTGATAGAATATCTGAAAGGAAAATGCTGTGGCTATTCCAAAGAGGCACAACTTATCGCACTGTGCTGGGCCCTGGCTAGTATCTACCAAACACTGCTCGATACTGTGCAGCACCCTCAGGGGGAAGGGAGGGAAAACAGACCGACAGATACTGCGGCTACTCCAACCCCTGCAACGGACACTGCAGCTACTCCAACCCCTGCAACAGGCGCTGCGGCTGAACCAGAGAACCAACCTGTGCCAGTATCAGTCGCCCCTATACAGAAGAAGAAATATACAAAAAAATCAGTTCGTTTAACGAAGGATGAAGATGAACCAGGGCCATCACGAGAACAGGAGGAAGAGGCAGAACCAGAAGTAATCACCTGATCCCTATCCCTGAGTGAGCTGCGGGATATGCGAAAAGATTTCAGCCGTCATCCAGGTGAGCACAATATCACCTGGCTGCTCCGATGCTGGGACAATGGGGCTAGTAGCTTGGAATTAGAGGGTAGGGAAGCCAAGCAGCTGGGATCACTTTCTAGGGAAGGGGGCATTGACAAGGCGATTGGAAAAGGGACACAATCCCTCAGCCTCTGGAGGTGACTCCTGTCAAGTGCGAAGGAAAGGTACCCCTTCAAGGAAGATGTTATATGTCAACCAGGCAAGTGGACCACCATGGAGAGAGGTATTCAGTACCTGAGGGAATTAGCCGTGTGGGAGATGATAGTTTATTATGACCCAGACAATGGGCGGTTACCCAGAGATCCAGATGAAGTTCAATGCACACGACCCATGTGGCGGAAGTTTGTACGGAGCGCACCATCATCATATGCCAACCCATTGGCAGTACTAACCTGGAAAGACGAAGAGGCACCGACAGTGGATGAAATGGCTCGCCAACTCTGGCAATATGAAGAAAATCTCTCTTCCTCCCTACGAGCCTGTGTTTCGGCTGTGGAAAAACTGTCCGAAAAGTCCGAAGAACTGATCAAACTGATCAAAAAGTCCTACTCCCCACCTGTACAGACCAATATCTCAGCTATTAGGAGTGAGCATTCCTCCGATCAAGAGAGAGAATATAGAAGGTATACACCACGGGGTACCCTGTGGTTTTACCTGCATGACCACGGAGAGGACATGAGGAAGTGGGATAGAAAACCTACCTTGGTCCTAGATGCACAGGTACGTGAATTGAAAGGAAGAACAACCAGAAAAGGGGATTCTTCCAGGAAAGATGCCGCTCCGGTTTCCAGCAAGCAATTCCCCAGACAGAGTAGAAGGGCTTCTGACCCTCTTGAAGGGACCTCTAAGTCATTTTTACAAGAAGTGAGTAACAACTACTCTGACCAGGATTAGAGGGGCCCTGCCTCCAGCCAAGTGGAAGAAAGGGACAACCGGGTTTATTGGACTGTGTGGATTCGATGGCCTGGCACATCAGACCTACAGGAGTATAAGGCTCTAGTGGACACCGGTGCACAGTGTACTTTAATGCCATCAAGCTATAAAGGGGTAGAACCTATTTGTATTTCTGGTGTGACAGGGGGATCCCAACAGCTAACTGTATTGGAGGCTGAAATAAGCCTAACTGGGAATGAGTGGCAAAAACACCCCATTGTGACTGGCCCAGAGGCCCCATGCATCCTTGGCATAGATTATCTCAGGAGAGGGTATTTCAAGGACCCAAAGGGGTATCAGTGGGCCTTTGGTATAGCTGCCTTGGAGACAGAGGGAATTGAACAGTTGTCCACCTTACCTGGTGTCTCTGAGGACCCTTCGGTGGTGGGGTTGCTGAGGGTCGAAGAACAACAGGTGCCAATCGCTACCACAAGGGTACACCGGCGGCAATATAGCACCAACCGAGACTCCCTGATTCCCATCCATACGCTGATTCATCGACTGGAGAGCCAAGGAGTGATCAGCAGGACTCGCTCACCCTTTAACAGCCCCATATGGCCAGTGCGAAAGTCTAATGGAGAATGGAGACTAACAGTAGACTATCGTGGCCTGAATGAAGTCACGCCACCGCTGAGTGCTGCCGTGCCAGACATGCTAGAACTTCAATATGAACTGGAGTCAAAGGCAGCCAAGTGGTATGCCACAATTGATATTGCTAATGCATTTTTCTCAATCCCTTTGGCAGCAGAGTGCCGGCCACAGTTTGCTTTCACTTGGAGGGGCGTCCAGTACACCTGGAATCGACTGCCCCAGGGGTGGAAACGCAGCCCCACCATTTGCCATGGACTAATCCAGACTGCACTGGAAAAAGGTGGAGCTCCAGAACACCTGCAATACATTGATGACATCATTGTATGGGGCAACACAGCAGAAGAAGTTTTTGAGAAAGGGGAGAAAATAATCCAAATCCTTCTGAAAGCTGGTTTTGCCATAAAACAGAGTAAGGTGAAGGGACCCGCACAGGAGATTCAGTTTTTAGGAATAAAATGGCAAGGTGGACGACGTCATATCCCAATGGATGTGACCAACAAAATAGCAGCTATGTCTCCACCGACTAGTAAACAGGAAACGCAAGCTTTCTTAGGTGTTGTAGGTTTTTGGAGAATGCATATTCCAAATTATAGTCTGATTGTAAGCCCTCTCTATCAAGTGACCCGGAAGAGGAACGATTTTAAATGGGGCCCTGAGCAACAACAAGCCTTTGAACAGATTAAACGGGAGGTAGTTCATGCAGTAGCCCTTGGGCCAGTCCGGGCAGGACCAGATGTTCAAAATGTGCTCTACACCGCAGCCGGGGAGAATGGCCCTACCTGGAGTCTCTGGCAGAAAGCACCAGGGGAGACCCGAGGTCGTCCTCTAGGGTTTTGGAGTCTGGGATATCGAGGATCTGAGGCCCGCTATACTCCAACTGAAAAGGAGATATTAGCAGCATATGAAGGAGTTCAAGCTGCCTCAGAAGTGGTTGGTACTGAAACACAGCTCCTCTTAGCACCCCGACTGCATGTGCTGGGCTGGATGTTGAAAGGGAAGGTCCCTTCTACACATCATGCAACTGATGCTACATGGAGTAAGTGGGTTGCACTGATCACACAACGAAGTCAAATAGGAAACCCCAGTTGCCCAGGAATTCTGGAAGTGATCACAGACTGGCCAGAAGGCAAAGATTTTGGAATATCACCAGAGGAGGAGGTAATGCGTGCTGAAGAGGCCCCACTGTAGAATAAACTGCCAGAAAATGAGAGGCAATATGCCCTGTTCACTGATGGGTCCTGTCGCATTGTAGGAAAGCATCGGAGGTGGAAGGCGGCTGTATGGAGTCCTATATGACAAGTTGCAGAAACTGCAGAAGGACAAGGTGAATCGAGTCAGTTTGCAGAGGTGAAAGCCATCCAGCTGGCTTTAGACATTGCTGAACAAGAAAAGTGGCCAGTGCTCTGTCTCTATATTGACTCATGGATGGTGGCAAATGCTCTGTGGGGGTGGTTGCAGCAATGGAAGCAGAGTAACTGGCAACGCAGAGGTAAACCCATCTGGGCTGCCACACTGTGGCAAGCGTTGTGGCAAGATATCGCATCCTGGCTAGAGAATCTGGTTGTGAAAGTACATCATGTAGATGCCCACGTACCCAAGAGTCGGGCCACTGAAGAACATCAAAACAACCAGAAGGTAGATAAGGCTGCTAGGATTGAAGTGGCTCAGGTGGATCTGGATTGGCAGCATAAGGGTGAATTATTTCTGGATCGGTGGGCCCATGACACCCCAGGTCATGAAGGAAGAGATGCAACATATAGATGGGCTCGTGATCGAGGGGTGGACCTGACCATGGACACTATCGCACAGGTTATCCATGAATGTGAAACGTGCTGCAATTAAGCAAGCCAAGCGGTTAAAGCCTCTTTGGTATGGAGGACCATGGCTGAAATACCAATATGGAGAGGCCTGGCAGATTGACTATATCACACTCCCACAAACCTGCCAAGGCAAGCGCCATGTGCTTACAATGGTGGAAGCAACCACCGGATGGCTGGAAACATATCCTGTGCCCCATGCCACCGCCCAGAACACTATCCTGGGCCTTGAGAAGCAAATCTTATGGCGACATGGCACTCCAGAAAGAATTGTTCTTTTAAAGGGACATTGAAATGGACATTTTAAAGGCCTATAGATTAAGGGAATGATATCTGTGTGTATATGTGTCAAAAGACAGGAAAAGTGGTGGTGATTAATTGAAAATGCATTGGAAAGTGTGGGACTTGGACATGATGTAGATGGTATAGAATAAGGGGTGGATACTGTCCTGGTTTCAGCTAGGACAGAGTTAATTTTCTTCCTAGGAGCTGGTATAGTGCAGTGTTTTGGATTTAGTAGGAAAATAATGTTGATGATAACACACTGATGTTTTTAGTTGTTGCTAAGTAGTGTTTAGACTAAGTCAAGGATTTCTCAGCTTCTCATGGCCAGCCAGCAAGAAGGCTGGAGGGGGCACAAGAAGCTGGGAGGGGACACAGCCAGGACAGCTGACCCAAACTGGCCAAAGAGCTATTCCATACCATATGACATCATGCCCAGTATATAAACTGGGAGGAGTTGGCTGGGAGGGGCGGATCGCGGCTCGGGAACTAGCTGGGCATCGGTCGGCGAGTGGTGAGCAATTGCATTGTGCACCACTTGTTTTGTATAGTCTAATTCTTTTAGTATTACTATTGTCATATTATTATTATCATTATCATTGTTTTTCATTCCTTTCTGTCCTATTAAACTGTCTTTATCTCAACTCACGAGTTTTTTTTCCTGATTCTCTCCCTCATCCCACTGGGTGGGGGGGAAGTGAGCGAGCAGCTGCGTGGTGCTTAGTTGCCGGCTGGGGTTAAACCACGACATCTCCAAACTAGACAAACCCAGAGTCCTTAGCTGCTCCTCATAGGACATGCCTTCCAGCCCTTCCACCAGCTTTGTTGCCCTCCCCTGGATGCATTAAAGGACCTTCACATCCTTCTTAAATTGTGGGGCCCAGAACTGCACACAATACTCAAGGTGAGGCCGCACCAATGCTAAAAACAGAGGGATAATCACCTCTTTTGACCGGCTGGTTATGCTGTGTTTAATGCACCCCAGGATGCGGTTTGCCCTCTTGGCTGCCAGGGCACACTGCTGACTCCTATTGAGCCTGCTGTCAACCAGCACCCCCAGGTCCCTTTCTGCAGGGCTGCTCTCCAGCC
Source organism: Gymnogyps californianus (assembly GCF_018139145.2). Taxonomy (NCBI): domain Eukaryota; kingdom Metazoa; phylum Chordata; class Aves; order Accipitriformes; family Cathartidae; genus Gymnogyps; species Gymnogyps californianus. The sequence goes on along the minus strand of NW_026114166.1, from coordinate 19,147 downwards.
ACTCCTCTCCCAATCTATACTTGTCCCTGGCATTACTCCGTCCCAGGTGCAGAATCCGGCATTTGTTCTTGTTAAATTTCTTGCCATTCATGATTGCCCAATGCTCCAATCTATCTAGATCCCTCTGCAAGGCCTCTTGTCCCTCGAGAGAGTCACCAGCACCTCCCAGTTTGGTATCATCAGCAAACTTGCTAATGGTGCATTCAACTCCTGCATCCAGATCTTTGATAAAAATATTGAACAGATCTGGCCCTAGAATTGAGCCCTGAGGAACACCGCTGGTGACTGGCCACCAGCCAGATGTAGCCCCATTCTCTACAACCCTTTGAGCCCTGCCCTTCAGCCAGTTCTTCACCCAGCACACTGTGAACCTGCTCATCTCACAGTTGGACAACTTGTCCAGAAGGATGCTGTGAGGGACAGTATCAAAAGCCTTACTAAAATCGAGAAAAAACTACATCCACCACCTTCCCTTCATCCGCGAGGAGGGTGACCTTATCGTAGAAGGATATCAAATCAGTTAGACAGGACTTTCCCTTTGTGAACCCATGTTGACTGTGCCTGACGATTGCATTGTTCTTTAAATGCCTTTCAATAGCACCCAGGAGTGACAGAAAAGACATTCAAGGAGAAATCTACATTGTTATTGTTCTGCTCCTTTACTGAGTATAATGTATCTTCTGCCTCAAGAGAAAGGAGGTTTGTAAGGGACTTGGTAGAGCAAGGACAGCAAGGGCTGACAGCAGTGAGAGGTGGGAAGTTGGAGCCTTGGACAGCTCAGTACCTGTAATGGCATCTTGGCCGTTGGAATTGCTCACCACCCGCTGACTGATGCCCAAGCAGCAATCTGCCCCTCCCGGCCAACTCCCCCCTGTTTATATACTGGGCATGACATTCTATGGCATGGAATACCCCTTTGGCTAGTTCAGGTCAGCTGCCCTGGCCATGCTCCCTCCCAGCTTCTTGCACACCTGCTTGCTGGCAGAGTATGGGAAACTGAAAAATCCTTAACTTAGGATAAGCGCTACTTAGCAACAACTAAAACATCAGAGTGTTATCAACATTATTCTCACATTAAATCCAAAACACAACACTGTACGAGCTACTAAGAAGAGAATTAACTCTATCCCAGCTGAAATCAGGACAGACCCCTAAGCCCTCAAAAGCAGATCCCCAGGGGACACTGCTGAATAGCTCCCTGAATAGCTTAAAGTTTGCTCTCTTGAAATCCAGGGTAGCAACTCTGCTGACCTTTTTTCTCATTACACTGAAAATTTTAAACTCAACCATTTTGTGATCACTGTGGCCAAGACAGCCACCTACCATCACATCTCCCATGAGTCCTTCTCTATTCACAAACAACAAGTCTAGGAGGGCATCTTTCCTAGTTGGCTCACTGAGTACTTGAGTACTTGGCTCACTGACAAGAAGTTATCTTCCACAAACTTCAGGAATTTCCCAGACTTGCTCGTCACAGCAGTATGGTATTCCCAGTTGATGTCTGGGAGGTTGAAATCTCCCATAAGGACAAGGGCTACTGATCCAGAGATTTCTCCTAATTGCCTACAGAATAACTCATCAGTGCTTACATCCTGGCTGGGTGATCGGTAGTAGACACCCACTACAACATCTCCTTTGTTTTCCGTCCCCCTAATCCTCACCCAGAGGCTCTCAACCACATCATCACTAACTGTAAGGGCTGTACAATCAAACCTCTCCCTTACATATAGTGCGACACCTCCACCTTGCCTGCCCTGCCTATCCCTCCTGAACAGCCTGTAGCCCTCCATCCCAGCACTCCAGTTGTGGGACTCATTCCACCAAGTCTCGCTAATACCAATGATATCGTAGCTCTGGGAACAGACCAACGCTTCCAGTTCATCCTGTTTGTTTCTCATACTGCATGTGTTGGTGTACAAGCATTTCAGATACGCTCCTAAGCCCTCACTGCTCCCTGGAGCAACGTAAATGTTCCCACTAGCATTGCCACCCTCAAGCGATGCCATGCCAACCCTTGGCTTACGTTCAGCTCTCCTGTTGGTATCCCCTTCCCCCATTGATTCTAGTTTAAGTAAATGAGTAAGAGCTTTTTTTCAACATGACTTAACCAATCAGGATGGAAAAACATTTGTTTGTTACTCTTAGCTGAATGTGAAGTTGACCAAAAAAAAGGGTTGTTTTATTCTGTATTTAAGTTTAAATGCCATAATGAGAAGCCAGGCTAAGATTTTTTTCACTGCAAAGACAGTCTGCAACATTTAAATTTCAAACTGTTTTCCTTTTTTTTGCTTACAAAGCAAACTTTAATTTCTACACCTGAGAAGTGTGATTTGCCTTCTGTGAAATTCATTAAATGACTGCTTACCAAGGAGGAAATGCCAGTCTAAGTCATTTGTCCCTTCTGCTTTAGTATGACTTTGTTTTAAAAGGGAAGAAATCACATTTGAAAGGTCTCAAAATAGCAAGCCACCCCAAAGTTCAGGCATGCCAAGTTTCCTGCACTGATGCATGTTTAGCTCCTTCAAAAGTCTTCATCACACAGCAATGTCAATAGTGGCCATCAGAAAGAAAACATTGGAGAAATTTGGTTAATCTATCCTAGTAGATGAGGTCATGACAGGACCACATGTATAAACAATAGAGGTATTATTTTGAGATGTTGTCGTGATTTAACCCCAGCCAGCAACTAAGCACCACCCAGCTGCTCACCCCTTCCCCCTCCCAGTGGGATGGGGAGGAGGATCAGAAAAAAAAGTAAAAATCGTGGGTTGAGATAAGAACAGTTTAATAACTAAAGTAAAATAAAATATAATGCTAACAATAATAATATTATAATAATAATAATAATTGTAATGAAAAGGAATATAACAAAAAAAAAAAGAGAGAAATAACACCCAAGAAAAGACAAGTGATGCACAATGCAATTGCTCACCACCCGCTGACCAATGCCCCAGCAGCGATCCACCCCTCCTGGCCAACTCCCCCCTGTTTATATACTGGGCATGACATTCTATGGCATGGAATACCCCTTTGGCTAGTTCGGGTCAGCTGTCCTGGCCATGCTCCCTCCCAGCTTCTTGCACACCTGCTTGCTGGCAGAGCATGGGAAACTGAAAAATCCTTAACTTAGGATAAGCGCTACTTAGCAACAACTAAAACATCAGCGTGTTATCAACATCATTCTCACACTAAATCCAAAACACACTGTACCAGTGACTAGGAAGAAAATTAACTCTATCCCAGACAAAACCAGGACAGATGTAGATGCCCCAAGCAGGAATGGACCAGCTGGGGAAAGACTTCCTTCCAAGTCCCCTGAATAAATGGTAGCTTTTGGCTAGGGATAGTGTGGGCTGGGATGTCATCCTTTTCTATCAAGGTCAGCTCGAAGGAAAGCAGGAGCAAACCATCACACCAAAGACACAAAGAAAATCTCTTTCACTACACCTGAAGGGCAGTAGTGCAGAGGAATGGGAGAAAGAAAGGGGAAGGCTGCTTTTTTACTTGCATTTGTTTTCATTCTCATCATCTTCTTTTGTCTGAAGAAGAGACGTGTTCAAATACTCAGGCTGCAGTTTGTGATGTGGCTTTTTAATACTGAACTCAGAAAGAGCTCCTTCAGCCTGCGCACATGAGATCTGCCCAATTGTAAGGATTAACCATCCTTAAGTGTATCCTTAATTAAGTGTAAGGATTAACCATCTACTCTCTAAACCAAAAAAATGCAGTCAGACCAATGTCCTTAAGGGTTTTTCAGTGATTCTGTGGCATCTGACATTTTAAAGCATTTGGGTTTAGATTCCTTTCATACTCTGGACTGTTCCTTGTAGCAGCTCCCCACAACCAAAGCATTCCCGTTCCCTTGAAGCCACTATTGCAAACACTTTTTGCACCGCTTGTCAGATGTGAAGAGAGGATGATATAATTGAGCCTGCTTTAAAAAAAAATCAAACTGACATAATATTGCTAGTAACTTGACAGCTTTATGTAAAGCCTTCCCCAGAAAACCCAAGTTGATCACACTACTGAAGACAAGCAGAGGTTAGGGAGAAGGTTTAGGCTCTAGGACTCCTAGACTCAGTCTTTCAGAGGTTTGGCCATATTTAGCTTGCCCTTTGACATGACCCAGCCTTAAACAATAGCCTTGTGGGTATGCTAAATGACCACATCTTGCCAGTTGCTGCCAAATTAATGAGCCCATGTCATTTTTAGTTTACAGTTCAGTCATAAAGCAGCCAAGTGGAAAATGAGGCAGGGACCATTAAGGAGTGTCACACAAATTTTCAAAGAGTATAGTCCCTAATTCCTCACTGCCCCTTTCAGAAGTCTTTAATCATCGTTCTCTTTCCTCCCCTTGCTTTCTTCAGATCCTCTAAAGATCCCCCTCACTGTGCAAAGGAGGCTGGCCAGAGAAACTAGGTGCCGGTGGCTCAATCTGAGAGCGCCGAGGAGGAGTAAAATGCAACCTGCACTCATGATTTGCACAAAAACTGAAGCAATCTGAGTGGTCACCTGAGCTCCCCAGCTCGCAGGGAGAAATATGTGCAGAGTATAAGTGTTTCATAACTGGAGGGGAGAGAAGCAAGGGGAAGCTTTCATTAAAAAGGGATTGGGTTAAAGGGAATCCTACTCAGAAAAATGCTCAGAGACAAGCACAGCATAATTTTCCACTCCCTTACATCATTTACAGGCAGGAGAAACTTTCTCAATGAAACCTAGCTTCCCACCCCCACTCTCAAAACTGTTTTCTTGGTCTGTGGTTTGATCACAAACCTGAAACTCAGTTCAGGGTTGAAAAGCTTTCTGCAACACTAGGAAGATACATGTTTTACATGCTTTCAATCTGAAACCACACAAATCTTGCCAGCTTTCCAGTTTGACTTTGAAATTTTGAGCAACTTTTCTCTTCCCCATCTCTCTCGGCTCCCACCTGTGGTTTACTTCCTTCTGACTGCTGTACCGACATATTTCCTCATTCTTAATCCTACTTCTCCTTCCATATCCTCTGGCTCTATTTCTCAGTGGCTGTGGACCTCACCCTTGTACTCCACAGCCTGGGCTTCTACCTTGGAAATGTCTCCACTCCTCTAAGCTTGACTGTTGAATTCTCTTGTGTGTGGCCTCTCCTGGATGTGCAGGACTCTTTCCTTCACAAGTATCAGGGATCAACGTTTGTGTTATCCTCAGACAGCCTCCCTGGTTCCCTATTCAACTCAAATTTGTCCTTTTTGTTTTTAAAGCCTGCCTCAGACATGCCTCAGGCTCTCTCATGCAATTTTTTTCTCTCTGTTCCTCTTCTTGCTCTTCTTGATTGTCTATTACTCTTTCATGTGTCCCTCCAGGAGCTAAGTGTATTTCTTGAAAATTTTTGTAGAACTATTTATTTGAACAAACAATGTTTTTACTTCATGCTGCGTTCACACCCTTTTGGCTTGAGAGTAGAGAATTAATTTGCTAGCATGAATATTTGCAGAAGCAGCAAATTTGAAGAATATAGGTCAGAATATTCTCAGAATATGAATGCTGAAGCCCTAAATATGAGTATTTGCAAAGAAACTCAATTCTAGGAGGTACATTCTTCCAATTGGGAAGCAGAATGGTTGTCACATGACCTCTGTGCCCACCCAAAATTTGAAACACGTTTCACATTTTAAACACAGAATTTTCTCACAGAACCTCTTGCAAACCATTTACAGGCCCTGGGCTAGATTGTGGTTGTTACGAGCAAAAAGCAGGTGTGGATCCCTCAGGGACAAGGCACAACACTCAGCAAGTGAAAGCTTCGGCTCTACTGAAAGCATAGCGTTACCACAGTGGGAGCCCTGGGACACCAATGCTAATCAAATGGGGACCCGATGCAGTGGAGCCCTGCTCGGGAGTGAAGCTCAAGGGAAAGCACCTCAGGGGTGGATAATAAAACTTGTGCCAATTAACATATCATACCCTGTGCAAGGGTATGTGCAGATGCAGGGGAAGCGAACTATCCCAGGTTACCATAACAACGAGATAAGACGTGCTTGGGACTCTACATACTCGGATGGGGGAGATGAACTATCCTGAGTTACCATAACAAAGTCTTCTCATGCCCTACAGTGGTGCTCCACCACATGCCCTAAATAGAGAGCAGTTCAAGGCCACACAGGAAGAATCAGAGACTGAGCCTGTCTAAGAAATATTCTTCCCCAGGGATGCTCCCTATGTATGGAGGTGAACAGTTGGCATCAGCCAGTAGGAACAAAAAGATTTAGGAGTACAGAAAATAGGAAAAGATCTCCCAGGTCCTCAGGACTACCCCTGGCTGTCTTGGGGTGCACCTCAGGTCATCCTTCCCTTGATCTGAGCAAGCTTCCCCCAAAAGCAGGTATGCTCCTGTCCTCCTGCTCCAGCCAGGAGCCTGTCACAGCACCCCACCCCTCTGATACTGAGGAAACTTCTTCCAGTTCCCAGCCTAGCCTTGTTCCTAGCTGTTTCAGATACTTGTGTCTTTCTGATAAGAATGCCGTTAAGCTTTTTGTTTTTCCTTCATATGCGCCAGCCCTTGTGGTTGATTTATAAGCAGCAAGCAGATCATCTCTCAGCCTTTGTTTCGCTGGACTAAGCAAGCTGAGCGATTCCAGTTTTCTCTTGCAAGATCAGTTCTCCGTTCCCCTAAATATGCTCCAAGTCAACTCTTCTTGGCCTCTGTTCCTGTTTAAATTCTTCTTCCTGAAACACAGGTGCCCAGAACTGTACATTTTATTTCAGGGGCCTCACTGGCACCCAAGAGATTAGCATCCCCTTTTTATCTACTGAAAATGTCTCTTGACATATAGTATAATCACACTTGACTTATTCATTACTACATCATGCCCATATCTTTTTTCTATTCCTGTTATTTTCAACTGACAAGCTTAAAATTTATCACGAAATCCCTGTTACTTAGCAGTAAAAGCATGATCTTGCAATTTGCACTAATGACTGGTATCCTATTTCTATTACTTCAAAGCCAAATTCTGTTTTTCTTGTCATATTCTGGCTCACCACCATTTTGAGAATATCCCCTTCTTCTGTGTTGATAACAAATGTCATTAGCACATTCCCATGCTTCGTACCAAGTCATTATTATTGTCATTAATGAAATGCTTAAACAAGTTTAGCCCAAGATTAATCCTTGAAGAGCTCTCTCAGTAACCTCCAGCCAGCCAAAAGCTTCCCCTTTCAGTGCAACTCCTTTGGCAGTCTTGTTGATCTTCCACTACTTCCCATATCTTCTCCACATAAACTGATAATTTCCTATGTAATATCATGTGACATGCTTTACTGAAGTTTAGATAAAATAGATCACTCTTATTTCCCTTGTTTAGTAACATAGTTATCAAGGAAAGTCATCATTTTAGTCTGGCATGTTTCACCTTTGTTAACTCAAATCCTATTTTTCACTAACTTCCATATGTGTAGCTATTCTTGTCTTAGAAATTTTTTGCAAAACTGGCATACTGCTGAGGTCAGACTAAAAGGACTAGTTTTCCAGATTACCACTTTCCTTTTTCCTAAAAAAATATGTACTACATTTGCTCTCCTCTAGGCAGATGCTACCGGATTTGATTTAATGCATTTATTCAGGATCCCACCACCTGGAAGTGCAATCTCGCCTATCAATTCTTAGGGGATTCAGGAAAAAGCTATCCCTCCCCAGAGCACCTTGTGCTCTCTGAATCATGTTTCTCCTCAGAGATGGCAAATTTCCATGCTCATACCCTCATTCTTAATTGGCTGCTCTGTCCCCACAAAAACAACGTTACGGAAAAGGAAGGAAAACTATTAGCTTTTCAGATCACATTCAGACTATGTGAAGTCTCAGCACCCCTTTCTCTTCAGCAGTACATGATCTTATTTTTTTTGTTCTTCCTCTCCTTCTTTCCTCCCCTTCCATTTCATTTTGTATGGGCTCAGCTTTGACCTTGTCAGTTTTCACTCCACCCCTGTACTTCTGGTGCTGGTACCTGCCTCCTCACTGCCTCCCTTGGTCTTGCACGGGACCTCAGCCCAATGTGCTATCCCCACTCAACAAAGTGTGCCCCAACACCTGTGCCCAGTCCCTGTCTCCTCATCTTGCTGTTTTTTCCAACCCTTTCAAACACTCTGGTGAAGCAGAGGGTAACACCTGCAAGCAGGTGCTCTATGAGAAAGGAGGAGGTATCTGCTGATTTAACCCCATCGTACAGCTGTGGAGATGATCACAATCTTCCTTCAAGGGCTGCTTTCAAAAGATATCATGAAAGTGCTTGGGAGCGATGGACAAACTTGATAAAAATTGGGGTGGGTGCATGAGCTATACCCTAAGAGAAGAAGGGAAACCAATAATTGGCATAAATAAAACAATAGTTACAAATTACTCTAGTCTGTCTGTACAAGGGCTTTATCTCTCTCCCCCTTTCTCTTCCCCTTTCTCTCTCTCTCTCTTGTCTTTTTTCTTCCAGTTCCTAATTTCTCCCTCACTATTACTGTTCACTGGATTTCCCTACAGCTGTTAGAAAACAGCTCAGAAAGGCATCCCAGATGCTGCTCTCTGAAGTTGTGGAGGTGTAAGGCACTGTTCCTCCACCTCATGGAAGATATCAGACCAAAGCTGGTAAAGGCAAATGCTGGCACTGGCTTCAGCCACTCCTCTTCAGTCTGGTGCAGGGTGTTTTCACTTGAATCCTTCACAGTAGTAATTTCTCAAAAATTATCGTCATCCATGGAGAGGAATGGGGGCTAGGGAGGACAGAGATGGGCCACTCAGGAAAGAAACAAAATTGGCCTCAGAGGTGCCCAGGACTGGCCATGGAGATACTGTGATACTGCAATAGTATCTACACTAAATAACTTTGATATTATTTGGCATCAGAGAAATTTAGGCCACTGCTGTGGTACCAGCTTTCTATATGCTGCTGCTGTGCATCCTACAGGGAAACCCCCTTTCATCAGTGGCATAACTGAACTTTGTAGGGGAGCTGCTGATGGGTGGGCATGTGCTCTGTTTCATTGGCTCTTCCAGAGGGGCAATAACCTCCAGCACCGGAGCAGAGTGAGCAGCTGGGAGCTGTAACTCCTTAAACAGTTAGAGCAAGAGTTCACAGAGCTTGTCTCTCAGGGGAAAAAATAAAAACAAAACAAAAAAACCAAACCAAAACCATTGACCCAGCCAGGTCAATGTTGTAAAATGCTTGGTGGAAGACTGACTTTTTCTTCAATTGAATCCAAAGGCCTCATACCCACTGATGATGTCATTCACAAGACAGGCCTGTTACCCTGACCGAACACTTCTTCTGTGCAGTTGAATTTTAGACTAGTTACATATCCAATAGGATGCAAATTTTGCACTAGAAAGTTACAGATGGAGCTTTTAAAAGGCAAATATATTTCTAATGACAAAAGCTCATACTCGAAGTCACTGGAGAACTGTCTATTATATTGTATTTTCTCACTTAGCAGGTATTTTATCCCTCACCTTGTGCCCTTTACCACTCTGCACAGCAACTCTGAAGCTACCCCAATTAGTTCCTTAGGACCTAGAGTGATGTGGTTGACTGGCTTGGCAACTGCAGGCATTCAGCCATGACTTGAGCAGCTAGATCTGCTTTAATCCCATAAAAAGTAGACAGGAATACAAATGTGCCAGATTATCAACTGTGGCAAACTAGCTCTGCATCACTGGGTTCAGTGATGCTGTGCTGATTGAATCCATAGAAGCGCTTGGCCTCAATATATCCTAGAGAAACAGTCTTTCAGAAAAATAATCAATGCAAAACAATGTTGTCATTGGAAGCCTGGAACTGCTGCAAATTAGAATGACTTGAGTTCTTTGGTGTGATGTTTAAGCAGCAGTGCTTGAATGCCAGGGAACTGGAGGCCAAAGAAACTATTCCAAGTTGGATTTGGTAAGCACGGGGTTTTACTTTAAAGCATATTAGTCAGACAAGTTCAGTCAAAAGTCTCATGTAGGATTATTAGCTCTTGTGCAGGGGTTTTCTCATTTCTGCTGGCTCTTCAGATGCTGTGGAAGCCGTACTGAGCAAAACACTGAACAGCTGAAGATGGTTGTGCTGGAGGCATTTTTTTTTTTCCATGCTTTCCTCACTGTGCATCCACTTGCTATTGGAATCCCACAAGAAACAAATTCCATTCTTACAATCATAGTTTTGGGAAAGCAGTTCAGAAAAAGGAAGGGAAAAATATTACGATGAAGCCTCCTTTTTCCAGCTTTCTTAGTATTAGAGACAATGGACCCCATGGTGTCTCATACAGTAAATAAGAGAAAGGACTCGGCAGTAATGAATAGCGTAGTCATGCTAAAAGAATGTTTCTAACCCTAGGACTCCAAATTGCAAAATGCTCACGCAGCCTTAACTCTGTCCCTTGAATGTACTGTGAGAAAGCCCCTAATGACCTGATTACTTATTAACCCAGTCACTGAAACATTCATTACATGAATTAAAACATGATTGAAGCCAGAAAGAGCAGTGTGAAGCTCAACAGGTGGCCCTTATAAAACTGGGAGCTTGGGCTCATGTAAGTGCAGGCAATTTGCAGGGGCCAGATGGCTCAGGGACTAGCAGAGGCTCCCTAACAGCATGGCTGAAGCTCCCAGTGACTGTGGGATTCACAGCAGTGGAGTAAGGAAAGGTCTAGAGCAACTACAAAACTTGGGACTAATTGGATTGCATGTAAAGACCATAGAGACAGGACCTTTTGAACATAGGGTGAGCTGTGATCATACCTGAACATAGTCTGGCGGGTGAGCTACCTAGCTGAGTGCCTCATGGATCAGTCTGGCTCACATTAGGTCCTCCACAGATACCCCGGTGGAAGGAGCTTCACATGGAAGTATTGCCTTGTTCTCCTATCCTTCCCTTAGGATCTGTTAAAAGATATGAAATGATATGGACTTTGATGTGACTGGGCAAAGCTTGTATTTTATGTTCTCATCACTCTTCATCCCAAGTGCACCAGACAGATTGGGTCAGGGCTTAACCCACTTCAAGTGTAGCAGATAGATACACTAGGAAAGACAAGCTATTGCAGATCCTTCCTCTTAGGCAGTGAAAGAAAAACAGCCAAATGCATCTTTTTGCCCCTAACACCACAGCTCTTCTGCTCTTTTCATTTTACTTTCATACCTCATATCCCAAGTAACTTCTGAAATCAAGTTCACATTCACATCTGACTTAGTTATCTTTTAATTAACTTTTTTCTAGATTGGCCCAAGGCTGAGCTGCTATTTATAAGCAACCCTGTCAGCACTCCTATGGAAGAAAAGAGGGAATGAACACCTTTCAGCTCGGGCTCCCTCCCTCTCCTGCACAGGCAGTCTCAGCTTTCGGGTGCACAGGCCTCCTGGGTGGCCTATGGATGTCTTTGGGAAGAAAGTCCAAAAAACTATTTTGAACATGGCTTAGGCATGGCAGCCTCTATGAATCTCTTCTGTACCATTCTCTGATTCTGTATTTAATTAGAAGCCTTATTTGGCACTAAAACTAAAGGCTTTGGAAGTTACCTCCACTGTATTAATTTTATTTGAAATCATGTGGCTCTAGAACTAGATTTATGCCTCCTACACATCAGTGTCTCTCAAGGCATATCTGAAGCCAAAGCTACACTTCAAAGCCAAGTTAAAGGTGTGTGTCAATGCATAAACATATGTATTTTCCCTTTTTTACCCCAATCTCCCCAGTTAACTGTGGTGACAAGACCAGCACCTCAGTGGCAGGTCAACAAGCTGTCATGAAGTGGTTCAGAGCAGATCCTCTCACCAGATGGGGAGTGGGGCTGCACCATCTGGTTATGGCACCTGCAGCAAATCCTCCTCCCATCCCAAGTGGGGGACTCCAACTTCCTTCACTCCACTTAGACTGAGGCTTAGACCTCCAGCTCGCCTGGCTTTTTAACCCAGTGTCACAGTCTGTTTGGATCTCTCAAATTTACAGGACAACATACTCTGTAAATTAAACTTTCTTTTATGAGCTCATTAAGAAATATAAAAAACAAACACAACAAGCAAGGGCTCAATCCCCTTTGCCCAGACTAGTCTATCACATGAATTCACTTATTCACCACTCAAGTCATGAGGTTTCATAACTTATAACCTGTAACTCTTAACTTATGCACCTATGAGCAAAATTAGTTCCCTAGCCAACGATGAGAGTGCTCATCCTTCCTCCTCTGTCACGGTGCAGGCATCCCCTGTATCACACCGGGAAGCATGAAAGCCTCAGCAGTCCAGCTGCTGTTGGATCTGCTTCAAAAGCTTTTTGGGTAAACTGATGTTTTATAGCCTCCAGCTTGGAAGCTTGGTCTATGCCATTTCCATGAGCTAGCAGATTCTGAGGAAACTGCCAAACACTCAATATGCAAAGATGATGGCTGCAAGACAGCAATCTGCAGGTGATAATGGCTGCATAATGGCCCTTTAGCTCTTTCTGGCCACCTGTCCTGCCTACTGGTGCTCTGGCTTTGACCTAATGGCGCTGCTCCCAGCATACAGCATGAGCTGTTAGCCAAAATCTGAGCAGGAGTCGAGTGAACAGTCAAACCCACTCTCTAGCCAACTGATGATGTCTATCAGAAAATTCTGAGCAAGCTGTCTTATGTCATGATTTCACAAATTGCTGTCCAGTCTAACAGAAATGGAGGCTGGAAGTGAAGCTGTTGGAGTAAGAGTCAATAAGAAAAACAAGGCAAGAGAGAGAAGGTCCTCTTTCTCTGGTTTACAAAGGGTTTTTCTTTTCCATTCTTTTTTAATGAATTAACAAAAGAGAACAACTGAAGGGAGTTGTTCGAAATTCGTATTTCATAAAAATGAAAAAAAAAATCCCTTTCTTCTCTGCTCACCTTCTCTGTACTCACCAGTAACCAGCCCTGGTTACAGACCTGAAATTACTGATTAGCATCTTGGACTTACACAAATACATAATACACAAACACATAATACACAAACAGGACTGTCAGTGTATTCTGAGCAGAGAAATGTTAATGATTATCATGTTTATAGCCTGAGTTAAAATGAGAAAGCTATAAAGACAAATCTCTGATAAGGCAATGCCAACATCCCAGTGAACTGAGTGTTTTCTACTGGGCACCAAGGTCTCCAATCTCATTATTGAGTCACATGGACAAGCTGTTTACAGGAGTGGGTATATGACAAGGTAGTTTAACTTAGCAGGACTAAATTTGGTCGGTGGCTGTAGCAGCACTAGCGTAACTGCTTGCTTTGTTCAGCTGGTGATGTACTAGACCTCCCTCTTTACTTAGGTGTAACTCTAAAGGAGTGTTATTTTTCCCTTCTGTTTACATTGAAAATCCAACGGAGCCTCTCTAACAAAAAGCGGACATCTCTAAATTACAGTATGCAGCTTTTATTTACATTGGTGCAAACCATGTGTTCGCTTCAGCTATGTCATGCTATAATAGACGGGTCTTTCAGCAACAACATGAGAAACAGAAGAACCTGGCAAAATCAGAAAGGGACCTTTGTCTGCAGATCCCAGACCTTTAGTGGTAACATGTGCCATTGCCTCTAATACTGCAACTGGGGTACCCATCTGCTCTGTAGCATGTTGCCACAGGTGTAGTTTGTTGTTGTTTCTAACCTTTTACATATGCTCATCTAAACAACCAGACAAGTGTCTTTTTGTTTCATGAATCTGAAGTCTGTTATTTTCCCTGCAGCTAATGCTTTGTATAGCAAGAACCTCATGCAAAGCATTACTGAAGTACAAACAAAGATCCCCAAAACCCAGCTTGATCACTCTTGCAATCATTGAAATTGGACTTGGAACTCAAGCCTTGAAACACAGAAGAGGTTGGAGAGCATGAGATCCATTGCCTGCTAGAACAGAAAGCAATAGCCACCTAGATGGTATCACCGCTCTTGCCCTAAAAGTTATAGCTAACTGGTTCGGATGAGTGGCTACAGACAGTGAAAGAAAAGAGAGAGGAATAACTACAAACTTCAGATAAAAGGTGTAATTGCAACACACTTTGGGTAGAAATTAAGCCCTCTAGTATTTTTGCAAACATTGGCCTGTGTCCAGCAAAAGGATGAAAGCTCTAAACCCCTATTTAGAGGTTTGAGGGGTCTCAGGACACTGCAGAAAGCCAACAACTGCTGCTGGAATATTCAGTGCTTTTCTGTGTGTCAAATCTGGAAAGGAAAAAAATACAAATAAGATGGAGGTAAAATGGAATAAAGCAAGCATAATTCTTCATTCAGTAAAGCTCTTGCAAAAGCATGTGTCGTGGTTTAACCCTGGTAGACAGCTCAGCCCCACACAGCTGCTCGCTCACTCCCCCCACAATGGGATGGGGGAGAGAATCAGAAGAGTAAAAAGTGAGAAAACTCGTGGGTTGAGATAAAGACAGTTTAATAAGGAAAGCAAAAGATGCGCGCGCAAGCAAAGCAAAACAAGGAATTCATTCACTACTTCCCATCGGCAGGCAGATGTTCAGCCATCTCCAGGAAAGCAGGGCTCCATCATGCCTAACGGTGACTTGGGAAGACAAACGCCATAACTCTGAACGTCCTCCCCCTTCCTTCTTCTTCCCCGCAGCTTTTATTGCTGAGCATGACGTCATATGGTATGGAATATCCCTTTGGTCATTTGGGGTCAGCTGTCCCAGCTGTATCCCCTCCCAACTTCTTGTGCACCCCCAGCCTACTCACTGGCGAGGCAGTGTGAGAAGCAGAAAAGGCCTTGACTCTGTGTAAGCACTGCTCAGCAATAACTAAAACATGGGTGTGTTATCAACACTGTTTCCAGCACAAGTCCAAACCATAGCCCCATACTAGCTACTATGAAGAAATTTAACTCTGTCCCAGTGTGGTGGGTTGATCCTGGCTGGATGCCAGGTGCCCACCAAGCTGCTCTATCACTCCTCCTCCTCAACTGGACAGAAGAAGAGAAAATATATAACAAAAGGCTCGTGGGTCGAGATAAGGACAGGGAGATCACTCAGCAATTACTGTCACAGGCAAAACAGACTCAACTTGGGGAAATTAATTTAATTTATTGCCAATCAAATCAGAGTAGGATAATGAGAAATAAAACCAAATCTTAAAACACCTTCCCCCCACCTGTCTCTTCTTCCCAGGCTTAACTTTACTCCTGATTTTCTCTACCTCCCCCTCCAGCGGCACAGGGGGATGGGGAATGGGGGTTGCAGTCAGTTCATCACACATTATTTCTGCTGCTCCTTCCTCCTCACACTCTTCCCCTGCTCCAGCGTGGGGTCCCTCCCACGGGAGACAGTCCTCCATGAACTTCTCCAATGTGAGTCCTTCCCATGGGCTGCAGTTCTTCACAAACTGCTCCAGCATGGGTCCCTTCCACAGAGTGCAGTCCTTCAGGAACAGACTGCTCCAGCGTGGATCCCCCACGAGGTCACAAGTCCTGCCAGCAAACCTGCTCCAGCCTGGGCTCCTCTCTCCACAGGGCCACAGGTCCTGCCAGGAGCCTGCTCCAGCATGGGCTCTCCATGGGGCCGCAGCCTCCTTCGGGCATGTCCACCTGCTCCTGCGTGAGCTCCTCTCTCCACAGGCTGCAGGTGGATATCTGCTCCACCATTAACCTCCATGGGCTGCAGGGGGACAGCCTGCCTCACCATGGTCTTCACCATGGCCTGCAGGGGAATCTCTGCTCCAGCGCCTGGAGCACCTCCTCCCCCTCCTTCTTCCCTGACCTTGGTGCCTGCAGAGTTGTTTCTCTCACATATTCTCACTCCTCTCTTCTCTGGCTACAATTGCTGTTGCGCAGCAGTTTTTTTCCCCTTCTTAAATGTTATCCCAGAGGTGCTACCACTGTCGCTGATGGGCTCAGCCTCGGCCAGCGGCAGGTCCATCTTGGAGCCGGCTGGCATTGGCTCTGTCGGACATAGGGGAAGCTTCTAGCAGCTTCTCACAGAAGCCACCCCTGTAGCCCCCCTGCTACCAAAACCTTGCCACACAAACCCAATACACCCAGCCAAAACGAGTACAGCATGGATAGGGAGATAGATGGAGTTATGATATTTTACAAGATGAAAAACAATTTTAGAAAACATTTTCTACTGGTACTGATACCATCATAACTCTGAGAAACAATGATTGATTGACTGCATGGAAGCTATATAGGTTTGTATATCAGGTTTGTGCCTTGCTAGTCAACACATTGCAGTGAATGGTTGGTTTTGATTAATTTGCTCATGTGTTTTTGCCATCGAACTACAAGTAAGAAATGCATTTTGAAATTACTGATATCTCTTAAACCTATCAAATATGTTCCACATTAAAACTGAGAAGAAATATATCTGTAATTAGACAACTCTCAATGGCATTGTATTATTTTGCTTTTGGCACAGCTAGAAACTGAAAATGTCTTTATTGGCAGAAGCATCTTGAGTCTCAAATGTGAAAGGGTTTTATTACCAATTAGTATTTTTCAGTTCCTAATTAACTAATGACTCTCCAAAAGTAATCAGAGAGAGTAAGACAAATGCTATCCCCATATTACAAAATCAACAGAGGTAGAAGAACAAGGATTGTACTTGACATACTTGTTCTTTATTCTTGTAGTCTGATGACTAGACCATGACACCATGCAACAGGCCAACAATTTCCAAGCATGTGACTCCTAGCCACTTGCTAGGAGTTGGTGTGGGGTTAGTGGAACATGCAGTTCTTGCTGTCTTTTGTGGTTTTGGCTGCCATCATTGCAGAGATAAATTTGGAGGCCTACAGAATCCAGCTTCACAGCCTCTTGGGGTTTGTTACTAAGTAGGAGTGGAGCCAGCTTTTGGGAGTGGAGCCACCTTTTGGGAGTGGAGCCACCAGTGAATGCAGGGTGGCTAAATACCATAAAGTAAGGCCTGGCATAGGGAAAATGGGAAATTCAACAAGACAGGCATGAGAGATGTGCAGAGGAACCAAATTAGCCAATATCAAAGCAGCAAATTAAAAAACAAAGATAAATAAATTGCAAGAAAACATACAGAGAAGTATCAAACATACTGCATTAGAAACAGCTACAAATACATACTCTCCTAAAACAACTTTTATTTGCAAATTATTGCTCTAGTTACCACAGAAATGTTACACAGCTATGATAAGGAGGGAAAATGTCCACAACATTATTCTGTTTAGATACATGAATATGAGAACTACAATACTGTGTCAGCCCACAGGTCTGTATGGCTGAGGAGTCTGTCTCTACTTCTGGCTAGAGGAAAATAGTGAGGAAAGGAGTATAAAAAGCAGGACAAGGACAAAATGATCCTCCTCTGGCATCCTTTACCTTCTGGTAACCAGCATCCTGAGGATCTCCTGAGCCAGAAGTTGCATCTGAGTCATCAGGAACAATCATCACTAGAACCATCCCCACAACTTGCTGGGTCTTTGGAGCCACTTACTGGAGTTTTGTTCCTGCCACAGATTTGCCACTGAATTATGCCTTCTATGAAACAGTCCTTGGTCTAGCTAGTTTTCAGCCTATTACCTGAGTGTCATTATACTTTGCTCTGGAAATTTAAAAATCCCTGTGACCAGATGATCTGTACATAAATTGGTGGAAAGCCCAGCTTCTTTATTTAAAGAACTGAGAGTTGGATGTGGTTTAATGTGCAACAGATTTATAGAGTTCGGATGAGGAAATCGTATAAATCATGTTCTGTGCACAGGTAAAGCAAGTACTATATTCAGCAAGTTCACACAGTAAAACATTTTAATGTTTCTGTCAGTAAACTTAACTCTAAGCTTAAGCTGCAGAAATGGTGCGAGATTATCAACATAAAGTATGCTTAAGGAAATTCATCATCTAATGTAAAGTTTAGAAAGGAAGAAAATGTACAGTTGAAGACAAAACCTCTACCACTTTGTACTGTGGACAACATTTGTAACTTCACTACTTCTTCCCTCTTGCACCTAGAATATTGGAATATTTCTGAAGCCATTTTATTCACTTAATGCATAGGAATTGTATTTTTTTTACTAGCGATACCATATGAGAATATGAAAGGAATTTCAATACAAAGCATCCCTTCTCCTCTCCTTTCTTGGTTTGCTCAGAATTCCAACAAAATACTTTCTTCAGTCTGTAGCTGCATACATCTGGCTATAGTCTGAATGATTTGTGGACATGCATGTGTACGTGTGTGCATAAAAGTGCCCATGTGCACAAAAGCTGGTAGGAAGAATGCCTCTGTAAAAAATAAACAAAATAATGCCATCAGGTAACGTTAATATTCACTTCTGCATATAAATAACTTTAAACCAACCATTTGTGACAAAAGCTGAAAGGTCCTTTATGTTTAATATAGCCCTAACTAAACATATATTAGAAATTAAATATGAAATAACTTGTGTAGATGCCTAAATCTGTATTTAGGTGTTCATAGATAGCCTAATCAATGGAAACTTCTGCTATTAGCAACCTGTTCTGATGCCCAATATATCTTGTCTTTTGTGTTTGATTTCTGGACACCACCTTTGCAAAGCCTCTGCATACAAAATGGGTGGAGATGCTTAATAATGCTGACTATTCTGTGGGGCTAAGAGCAATCTATATATAACCCTCTATTGAGTCCTCACAAAATCAGGTTATTTCCACAAACAAGAGGTACTATATTGTGAAAACTATTAACATCTCTGTTTCACAGTTAACAGAAGAAAATACAGGGTGTGTGCTAAAATTATAATGCATATTGTCAGTTGTTTGGTGCTGGCATGGCTAAGTAGTGGAAAAATTATAATCAAGCAATCAAGATCCTTCACTGAGATCTGTGTGGCTGTTGCCATCTGCCCTGTGGGGAAGCAGAAAGGGTGAGATTTCAAAATTGAGTCAATAACAAACAAAATGGTTGAGGAGACTCCTTAGGGACTCCATCTTATGACCAGCTAAAACAAGGCAAGCCTAAAACAAAAATGCCCCCCCACCCCCAGCTAGGAAGGTCATTCAGACACCAGGACACCTCAGGGTGACCTTCAGAAAAATGGAACACAGGGCAGAAAAATGGAACATGAGGCAGAAAAAGGACAGCAGAAAGAGCACCCAGGGAAAGGCTGGGATATTACCCTGTGCAAGGGATGCTCTTGGGACTCAGGACCCTGAGAGCCCCTTTGGTGATCCAGTTTCCATCACCTCCTATCTCCAGATAT
>NW_026114165.1:0-34637 GCF_018139145.2 Gymnogyps californianus | reverse complement strand
CAGGGCCGTACCAATGCACACAAAACCAAATACAGAGCAATACAATGCAACACAGTCTCAAACGGCGGTCAATACAAATACGGAGCGCTGCAACGCAACCACAATACAGGGCCGTACAATGCAAACAAAACCAAATACAGAGCGATACAATGCAATACAAAAAATACAGAGCGATACAATGCAAGACGCTCAAACGCGGTCGATACAAATACGGAGCGCTGCAACGCAAAACCCACAATACAGGGCCGTACAATGCAACACAAAACCAAATACAGAGCGATACAATGCAAGACGGTCTCAAACGGCTCGATACAAATACGGAGCGCTGCAATGCAAAACCCACAATACAGGGCCGTACAATGCAACAAAACCAAATACAGAGCGATACAACGCAAGACGGTCTCAAACGGCGGTCACAAATACGAGCGCTGCAACGCAAAACCCACAATACAGGGCCGTACAATGCAACAAAACCAAATACAGAGCGATACAACGCAAGACGGTCTCAACGGCGGTCGATACAAATACGGAGCGCTGCAACGCAAACCCACAATACAGGGCCGTACAATGCAACACAAAACCAAATACAGAGCGATACAACGCAAGACGGTCTCAAACGGCGGTCGATACAAATACGGAGCGCTGCAACGCAAAACCCACAATACAGGCCGTACAATGCAACACAAAACCAAATACAGAGCGATACAACGCAAGACGGTCTCAAACGGCGGTCGATACAAATACGGAGCGCTGCAACGCGAAACCCACAATACAGGGCCGTACAATGCAACACAAAACCAAATACAGAGCGATACAATGCAAGACGGTCTCAAACGGCGGTCGATACAAATACGGAGCGCTGCAATGCGAACCCACAATACAGGGCCGTACAATGCAACGCAAAACCAAATACAGAGCGATACAATGCAACACAAAACCAAATACAGAGCGATACAATGCAAGACGGTTCAAACGGCGGTCGATACAAATACGGAGCGCTGCAACGTGAGACAAGATGCTATACAGGGCCATACAATGCAAGACAGTCTCAAATGGCAGTACAATTTCAAATATAGAGCAATACAATACAAAACCGATACAGAGCCAAACAATGCGGTACAAATTCAAATAGAGAGCAACACAACACAAGATGTCCCAGACGGCAGTCGATACAAATACAGAGCGCTGCAATGAGACAAAACACGATACGGGGTTGTACAATGCAAGGCAGTCTCAGGTCTCAGCTGATACAAGTACAGAGCAATGCGATACAAAACCAAAGACGGAGCGATACATGCAATACGACACAAAGCGCTGCAAAAGCGAGGCGGTCTCAGATGGCAGTCAAAACCGGTAGAGCGTTGCAATGCAATACAAACCCAGAACAACGGATGTGTGACAAGTCAGGCTTTAAGACCTAAGCCCGTAAGGACACAGGGATGAAATGCTGTAGGGGATCTCCACAGAAACACAACTTTCAAAGAGCAGAGCTGTCGTTCCGGCCCGGATCGCCTCCGCAAAGGCGACCGTCCGGCAACATCCATGATGCAAAACACCCTCGAGGCTCCCTTCACGAGACCCGAAGCGCTCGACAGGCCCTATGCGAAACCGACAAGGCATTAGAGACCCTACAGACGCCTACCGAGGTGCGTGACGAGTGCAGAGGCCGTGGGCCAGAACATAGAGACCTGCAAAAAGCACCGTATGAGACGGAACACGCACGACGCAAATGACGCTAGGACAGGGCCGGAACGTTCGCATCCTGCAGAACGGACCCCGGGCCCGCTATCCGCCCCCAGACTTAACGGAGCCTAAATAGCCCTCTCTGCAACCCTGACATTAAACCTCCTTCTGCCCCCCCCCACCCGCCGCTTTTGCCCCTTGACTTACCTTTCAGAGGACGGGATCCAGAATCCATCCTCATCAGGAGCACATCGTCTAACCGGGATGCTCCCGCATTCACCGGATTCCTCTTCATCACCCGCAACACAGACGCCGCCAGTCACCGACACGCCGGCCGGCACCGACCTCTACCGCGACGACACCCTCCCCGCAAGTGCCACGCCGCTCCCAAAAAATCAGTTGTTGCGGCCAGCATCTCCCGTGGAAGCCAGAAAACCAGAGAGATAAAGCGCCCGTCGTAATCGGAAGCGATAACCCGCTCTGCGGTTCCCACCCTGCCGCTCCTCTCTCCTCCGCCGACTCGCCTCAAATCCTCAGCCGTTTGAGGAAAGCCTTCGCGGCACCGGCAAAACCAAAGACAAACACTCGGCCGAGTTACCGTGAGCTCCTCGGAAATTTGAGCCGGAGCAGACCGCTTAACGAGTCTCTCGCCTTTTCTCGAACCGCTTGTGGCTGTGCAGCTTCGCCCCTCTGCAAAGGAGCACGGCCCTGCCAAAAAAAGAGAAAAAAGTACATGCTGACATATCGCCAAATCCTCCGCCCGCTCACGGCGCTTCCTCTCTCCCGCTCCTTTACCTCGGCCGCTCAGAGTCAGATTCTTCGGTCCTCTGTGCCGAGCCCTGCCCGCCCTCTGTAAATCTGAAACAAAGTATGATTTTAGCTACATCAATAATACGACACCACAAAGAAGCGCTACTTCAGCACACCGGTCATCGCTCACCTTGCCAAAGTCCGCTGGTGCGGATATCCCGCTTCATACATCGATTTGCATCTAGAAAAGCATAAACTGAAAAAGCATAAGCCAGTCAGAACCGCCGACAGTTGTGCCGATCCTCCGACATCAGACGCCGGCCCGCCTTCACCCGGCGCTCTGCTCGCCTCTTCCGTCGTCCTTCGGCACGCGGCTCGTCGCTCCGCATCGGAAAAACCCAAACAAACCGTGTAAAGCGAGTCACCCGGATGCTGACCGATAGCTTGGCGAGACAAAAGGTCCGTCTTCTTTTTGCGTGTGCCTTCTAACTACACCCGGGAAAAAAAAAAGGAAAAACCAAACCCCAGATATTGAGCCCCACATATACAAGCTAAGGCACATTCAAGATTCAACCCGCTCGACCGCCGCGCAAACTGCCGCTCCCAGAAGGCCAGAGTCTGACCTCCGGCACCTGCAAAACGCAATGAAAATAACTCTGTGCAGCTGTCTACAGCTACTGGCCCAGAGATGAACCGTACGGTCTTTGTCAAAACAATTTGAGCAGATCAACATATTATCACAACACCGTGCCTTGCTACACCGCATTGCTACACCCCTGGGCAGGGCAGCTCCAACCCCGACGCAGACCGACACCGCACACAGACGCCACAATAACGACCGTGAGACACGAGACGACCGCGAGAGAAGACCGACTGCCGTAGGGAAGATGTGGCCGACAGAGAAGCCCTACGGTGCCACGATGGCGCAGATGCTTTATAGCGGCCTCGAGAAAGAGAGGTGACCGCTGCGGCCTGCGAGAGAAAGCTACCATCAAAGCCAGAATGATGGATGCATAAGAAGCCAGGCTTTAAGACCTAAGACCGTTAAGAACATGGGAACGAAACCCTAGAAGACAACTCTGTACAAACAGAATTCTCAAGAGCAGCGCGCCACAAGCGCCACCTAGCTCACCACCTCGAGAGATGACCGCTCAAAACATCTACGGCGCGACGCGTGCCAGACCGATCCACGCTTTAAGCTACAATTGCAAGACAAGAAGGCTCGATGGGTGCTATGCCAATGAGGCGATGCGCTCGGACTCTCGGAAGGCTACCGAGGTGCCTGCCGATCAAAGAGCTACAAAGACGTTAAGACCTGATAAAGGTATGGTATAAGACACAGAAGACAGACTACACAAACTACACAACACAGAGACAGGCTGGAACTGCCCTGCCCACCCTAGTCTTGTGCTGAAGAGTTCCTGGACGGCCCTCTCCCCTACGCTAACTTCAAAACCCCTCCTGCATTCCCGACCTCGTCCCCTCCCCTGGGGCCCGCTCCCCATCCCTGCTCCCTCAACTTAGCTTTCAGAGGGCCAGGGGTCTGAATCCATCCTCGACAAAAAAGTCACATCAGCTAGCCAGCATGTTCCTACAGTTGCCAAGCTCTTCATCATCTGCAATAAAACCAAAAGACAAAACAGTGCTGACAGCATCGCACCAGTCAACGCCGACCTCTTCCACAACACCTCCCTCCTCAAAAGGGCCGTAGCATTCCCCTTACCCTCATCGTAGCTTTTGGCTACTAAGATACTAAGACACACAACGTACAATTGTGCTTGAGAAGTCACCGGCCCCGTGATCCTCCTTGCTAATACCCAGCTCACCTCAAATGCTCATCCAATTCCAATATAGACTCTTTTTCCCATTCCACCTACCCCTGACTCCACACCCCAGGCAGAGCAGCTCCAAGCCAAAACACACACATGCACAGACCGACACCACAAACAACGCAACTCAAAGATGAGAGAAAACTCTCAGCAAAGAACAACTCCCAGACGGGAGATGCTGTCAGTCAAGGAGACCTGCAAGGCTTCAACGGTGAGGCAGGGAGGCTCTACGGCAGCCCCAGAAAAAGAGTCTAACGTGATGGCCCGTTACAAGAAGTTGCTGTCAAAACTAAGATGATGGATGCGCAAGAAGCCCGGCTTCAAGACCTAAGAACGTGAGGACGCAGGGAAGAAGCCCCGGTCCGTGAAAGCGGATGGCTAGAGAACAGAGCTGCTGACACAGCCTGGAACAAGAGAGCAGAAGAGGACCGACCGGAAGCTGCCGAGAAGCAAGACCGATCCACACTTTACATTTGTTACGCAAAAAAGCGGCCCGATTGGCACTATGCCAATGAGTACGGGCATTCGAGACCCTAGGGATGGCACCCGAGCGCATGCCGCGCTCCTTGAGTGAAAAGAGGACATTGAGACCTGAGGAAGGTCTAAGACACAGAAGACAGACTACACAGACCACAACAACACAGACACAGGCTGGAACTGCCCTGCCCGGCACAAGATAGCGTCATGCTGAAGAGTAACCCGCTCCCTTACAGGCCCAAAGGGGACTGTTCCTGGACACCCTCTCCCCTACGCTAACTTCAAAACCCCTCCCTGCAGTTCCCAACCTCGTCCCCTCCCCCGGGCCCGCTCCCCATCCCTGCTCCCTCAACTTAGCTGTCAGAGGGCCGGGGGTCTGAATCCATCCTCAGCAAAAACCACATCAGCAAACCAACATATTCCCGCAGTTGCCAGGTTCCTCTTTGTCACCTGCCAAAAAAAAAGCCACCAGTACCAGCAGTAAGCATCGTGTCGGTCGACACAGACCTCTTCCACAACGCCCTCCTCCTCAAAAGCAACGTGGCTTTCCGCTCACCCGCTCCACAGGAATTCCAGTGTCGGACGCTGCGGCCATCATTGCTCGTGCCACCTAAGATACCAAAAGACAGAAAGCTACCGTTGCGCTCGCGAGAGGTCACCGGCCCCGTGCTCCTCCTCGCCACTACCCCAGCTCACCTCAAATGCTCATCCAATTCCAAAGGCTGCCCTCAGGGTACCTGCAAGACCAAAGAGAAATGCTTAACGGAGTTGCCATACAACACTTTGCTATTAGACACCGACCGGCCGACAACAGCCTCACCTTCTCAGACCGCTCGTCAGCATGCGGCTTCGCCCCTCCGAGCCTGCTTGCAGCATCTGAAAAAAAACCAAAGCAAAGGCACATGCTGAGATACTGCCCAAAACCACGGCCTGACCACACCTATTCCCATCTCCCGCTCCTTTACCTCGGCCGCTCGCTGACCCTGCCTCTGCTGTTTACAGGTTGCCACGTCGAGGCTCGGGTACCACCTATAAGAGACAAACAACAAGGGACGCTTCTAACTTCACCAACACTACGACACCTGAAAAGTAACTGCTGCTTCAGCCGCTAGACAGGGATCACCTTGCCCGAGAGAGCTCTAATGCCAATATCCTGCTTCCCACCTTCAAAATAAAAAACTCAAAACCTATAAGCTAGTCATCTAGCCACCGGTCACATCTTCCCTCCGACAACACTCACCGACCCACCTTCTTACGTCGCTCCGCTTACCTCTTCCGTCGCTGTTTGGTGCGTATCTTGTCCCTCTGCATCTGAAAAAAATTATTAAACAAGTCACCTGGATGCTGAATGATAGCTTAACGATTCCAGAGGTCTTGATGCCATTTAGGAATACCATCTGGCATCCAACAGCAGCCTGCCAATAAAAAAAATCTGGTCGTGCCCCGGGTCTCTGCATAGCGCTACAGGAATACTCTCCTCGCCTGCTGCCTACCTGGCTGTTTGCTCTGAAATGGACTGTACGCTCTTTGCCTACAAAGTCTAGGCTTATCAACACATTAGCCTTAGAATCTTGTTGTTACTCTTTTGCTGGCTACCACCGCTATGCCCGCAGGCAGAGCGGCTCCAACCCAGACACAAACGTGCACAGACCAACGCTGCACACAAGACAAATGACATGACCCAGACACATAAAAAAAGCTCTCAAAGAATGACTCTGGGACAAGAGACATCATCGGGTGAGAAGACCAAGGGCCCATGAAGAAGGCTCTATGGCAGCCCGAGAAGATCGAGCACTGTGGCCCGTGACAAAAAGACATGGCTGCAACAGGGATGAGAACGTGCAAGGAGCCTAAGAACGTAGGGATGACCGTAAGAATGTAATGCAGGGAAGAAGTCCCAGAACAGGTATCCACGAAAACGGACCGCTCAAGATCAGAGCTGCTGACGCAGCCCAGAACGATGCCGCAAAGAGAGGACCGACCGGAAGCCTCTGAGAAGCAAGACCTATCCACGCTTTAAGCTTGCAACGCAAGAAAAGAAGCACCGATTGGCACTAGGCCGATGAGTACGGGCATTCGAGACCCTAGGGATGGCACCCGAGGCGCATGCCGCGCTCCTTGAGTGAAAAGAGCAACGAGGACATCGAGACCCGAGGAAGTCTAAGACACAGAAGACAGACTACACAGACACCACAACAACACAGACACAGGCTGGAACTGCCCTGCCCTGCCCTGCCCACACTAGCATCGTACCGAGAAGTAACCTGCTTCCTTTAGCTGCCCAAAAGGAACTGTTCCTGGACAGCCCTCTCCCCTACGCTAACTTCAAAACCCCTCCCTGCAGTTCCCAACCTCGTCCCCTCCCCCCGGGCCCGCTCCCCATCCCTGCTCCCTCAACTTAGCTGTCAGAGGGCCGGGGGTCTGAATCCATCCTCGACAAAAAAAGCCACACCCATGTCAGCTAACTGGGAGGTTCCTACAGTCACCGTGTTCCTCTTCTTCATCTGCAATAAAAAACCAAATAGTGCCAGCAGTAAGCATCACATCGATCAATGCCGGCCTCTCCACAACACCCCCCTCCTCAAATGTGCGTGGCATTCCGCTCACCTGCTCGTTCCAGAGTCGTACGCCACGGCCACCGTCGCTTGTGGCACAAGAGACCGAGAAAAAAAAAAAAGAGTTACTGTTGCGCTTGAGAGAAGTCACCGGCCCCGCGCTCCTCCTCGCTCCTACCCCAGCTCACCTCAACTGCACATCCAATTCCAAAGGCAGCCCGCACGGTGCCTGAAAACCAGAAGAAACGCTTAACTGAGCTGCCATACAATACTTGCTACTAGACACTGACCCGGCCCACAACCGCCTCACCTTAGACTGCTCATCAGCACGCGGCTCGCCCCTCTGAGGCTGCGTACGGCACCTGAAAAAAAAAATAAAATGCACATGCTGAGATACTGCCTGAAACCACAGCCTGGCCGCAGCAACTCCTCTTACCCTCTCCTATACCTGGGCCGCTCGCCCGCCTGGCCTCCGTCGCTTTGGGCGGCCACGTTGAGGCTCGGGTCCCACCTGTGAAACACAAACAAACAATGCTTACAACTTCACCAACACTATGACACCTGAAAAAACAACCGCTACTGCAGCCCACTAGACATTGCTCACCTTGCCCGAGTCGGCTCCGGTGCCGATATCCTGCTTTGCTCATCGCTTCACACCTTCAAAAAAAAAAAAAAAACACCCCACACCAACAAAGACCACGCACCATAATGTAGTCATATAGCCACGTCCACCTTCCCTCCAACACCACATGCCGACCTACCTTGTCACGGCGCTCAACTCTCCTCCATCGCTCTTTGGTGCGTATCTTGTCCCTCTGCATCTGAAAAAAAATTATTAAACAAGTCACCCAGATGCCAATCAGTAGCTTAACAGTTCCAGAGGTCTTGTTTCTATTTAGGAATACCATCTAGAGTCCAGCTACAGCTTGCCATTAAAAAAAAAAAAAACCAGACCAAACTTTAAGCCCCACACATACCAGCCTTCACACCTTTGAGATTCAGTCTGCTTCCCTACCGCTGAACAGCCCCTCCCAGAAGGCTCCAATCGTCTCCATAAAACGCTACTGAAATGACTGTCCACGCAGTCTGCCGCAGCTACTCCATCCGAGATGACTGTACAAGCCTTGCCTACATGGTTGAGGCATATCAACATATTAACCGTAGACTCTTTTCGCTATTCCACCTACCCCTGACTCCACACCCCTGGGCAGAGCAGCTCCGAGCCAAACACCACACCACCGACACTACGCAGAACGCTACAAACAATGCGATTCAAAGACGAGAGAAAACTCTCAGCAAGAAGAATGACTCCCAGACAGGAAACTCTGTTGGCACAAAGACCTACAGGGGTGCAACAGTGAGGCGAGGAGACTCTATGGCAGGCCCAGAAAAAGATGAACATAACGGCCCGTTAAAAGAAGTTACTGGCAAAACAGAGATGATGGATGCGCAAGCAGCCTGGCTTCAAGACCTAAGAACGTGAGGACGCAGGGAAGTCGTCCCAGTCCGTGACAATGGATGGCTAGAGAACAGAGCTGCTGACACAGCCCGGAACGATGCCGCAAAGAGAGGACCGACCAGAAGCTTCCAAAGACGATCCGCGCTTTAAGCTTGCAACGCAAGAAAAGAAGCACCCGATGGCACTAGGCCGATGAGTACGGCATTCGAGACCCTAGGGATGGCACCCGAGGCGCATGCCGCGCTCCTTGAGTGAAAAGAGCAACGAGGACATCGAGACCCGAAAGGTCTAAGACACAGAAGACAGACTACACAGACACCACAACAACACAGACACAGGCTGGAACTGCCCTGCCCTGCCCACACTAGCATCGTACCGAAAGTAACCTGCTTCCTTTAGCTGCCCAAAAGGAACTGTTCCTGGACAGCCCTCTCCCCTACGCTAACTTCAAAACCCCTCCCTGCAGTTCCCAACCTCGTCCCTCCCCCGGGCCCGCTCCCCATCCCTGCTCCCTCAACTTAGCTGTCAGAGGGCCGGGGGTCTGAATCCATCCTCAGCAAAAACCACATCAGCAAACCAACATTCCCGCAGTTGCCAGGTTCCTCTTTGTCACCTGCCAAAAAAAAAAGCCACCAGTACCAGCAGTAAGCATCGTGTCGGTCGACACAGACCTCTTCCACAACCCTCCTCCTCAAAAGCAACGGCCTTCCGCTCACCCGCTTCACAGGAATTCCGGTGTCGGACGCTGCAGCCGTCATCGCTTCTGCCGCCGAAGATACCTAACAGAAAGCTACCGTTGCGCTTGCATTGGCATGCGGCTTCGCCCTTCCAAGCCTGCTTGCGGCACCTGAAAAAAAACCACAAGAACAAAAACGCACGTCCTGAGATACTGCCCAAAACCGCAGCCTGCCCATACTGATTCCCATCTCCCGCTCCTTTACCTCGACCGCTCGCCTGCCCTGCCTCCGCTGTTTACAGGTCGGCACGTTCAGGCTCGGGTACCGCCTATAAGGTGCACACAACAAGAGATGCTTACAACTTCACCAACACTACAACACCTGAAAAAAGTAACTCCTACTTCAGCCCGCTAGCAAGGCTCACTTGCCCGAGTCGGCTCCGGTGCTGATGTCCTGCTTCCCACCTTCAAAATGAAAAACCCAAAACTATAAGCTAGTCATCTAGCCACGGTCGCATCTTCCTCCGATACCACGCACCGACCCGCCTTCTCACGGCGCTCTGCTCGCGTCTCCTCCGCCGCCCTTTAGGCACTCGTCTCTCTGCATCTGCAAAAGCAATATCGAACAAGTCACCCGGATGCAGAGCGATAGCTTAACAATTCCAGAGGTCTTGTTTCCATTTAGGTATACCATCTAGATTCTCACTAGAGCCTGCCATTAAAAAAATCTGGTCATCCCCCATGCGTCTGCATAGCGCTACAGAAAAACTCCCCTTGCCTGCTGCGTATATGGCTCCTTGCTCTGAAATGGACTGTACACCCCTTTGCCTACAAAGTCTAAGCTTATCAACATGTTAGCCTTAGAATCTTATTGTTATTCTTTTGCTGACTATCACTGCTATGCCCCCAGGCAGAGCAGCTCCAACCCAGACACAAACACGCACAGACCAACACTGCACACAAACAAGACAAATGGCATGACCCAGACACATAAAAACAAGCTCTAAGAATGACTCTTGGACCAGAGACATAGTTCGGCAAGAAGACTACCATGAGGAAGATTCTATGGCGGCCCGAGAAGAGTCAAATGTGGCCCATGGCAAAAAATATGGCCGCAACTGGGATGAAGCATGCACAAGAAGCCTTGCTAAAAACCTATACACCTAGGGATGCAGGGAAAAGTCCAAACATCCACGAAAACGGACCGCTCAAGATCAGAGCTGCTGACGCAGCCCAGAACGATGCCGCAAAGAAGACCGACCGGAAGCCTCTGAGAAGCAAACCTATCCACGCTTTAAGCTTGCAACGCAAGAAAGAAGCACCCGATGGCACTAGGCCGATGAGTACGGGCATTCGAGACCCTAGGATGGC
Source organism: Gymnogyps californianus (assembly GCF_018139145.2). Lineage (NCBI taxonomy): Eukaryota > Metazoa > Chordata > Aves > Accipitriformes > Cathartidae > Gymnogyps > Gymnogyps californianus. Next base: position 23,837 of record NW_026114165.1, on the reverse strand, counting down.
ACCCGAGGCGCATGCCGCGCTCCTTGAGGAAAGAGCAACGAGGACATCGAGACCCAAAGTCTAAGACACAGAAGACAGACTACACAACACACAACAACACAGACACAGCTGGAACTGCCCTGCCCGGCACACACTAGTCTTGTGCTGAAAAGTAACCCGCCCAAAAACTGTTCCTGGACAGCCCTCTCCCCTACGCTAACTTCAAAACCCCTCCCTGCAGTTCCCAACCTCGTCCCCTCCCCGCCGGGCCCGCTCCCCATCCCTGCTCCTCAACTTAGCTGTCAGAGGGCCGGTCTGAATCCATCCTCAACAAAAACCACATCAGCGAACCAGGACACCTGCATGCCAGGCTCCTCTTTCACCTGCCAAAAAACAAACACAAACCAGTGCCAGCAGTAAGCATCCTGTCGACACAGACCTCTTCCACAACGCCCTCCTCCTCAAAAGCAACATGGCCTTCCGCTCACCTGCTCCGCAGGAATTCCAGTGTCGGACACTGCGGCCGTCATCGCTCGTGCCACCTAAGATACCAAGAGACAGAAAACTACCGTTGCGCTCGTGAGAAGTCACCAGCCCCGGCTCCTCCTCGCCGCTACCCCAGCTCTCCTCAAACGCTCATCCAATTCCAAAGGCTGTCCGCAGGGTGCCTGCAAAACAAAGAGAAGTGAACTCCTGACATTTACAGTTTGAGGGCCTGCCACAAGCTGCAAAGGTTCTAGGGACAAGACAGCATTCTGCAGCGATCGGGAACGGCAATGAGCCGTGCCATACCCTGAAAGACACTACGCCTTATGTCCCTCGCTTTCTCGAAAAATACCAAAGCTTCATATACAGATGCAGACAAGATGCTCACCCTAACCCCTGCCAGATAATCTCACATCAGCCTGTTAAGAGAGATGATATCAGCAACTTACGCAGCATACAGCAAAGCTGGTGAAGAAAACAAGGTTCCATCTTGAATAAAGCCAGGAATTCCAGGAAGATGCAATGCACCTAGAATAAAGAAAAAATGCATCCTATTAAACCATCATGCCACCCTGAACACTCAAAACAAAATTACTGACCTGAAACAAAAGCAGCTGCATACAAGTTACTTTCCATTATACATGCTGCTGAACCTTGACCAGTCCTGAAGTTCCTACCTCAAACAGACACCTCCGGTTCTCTAAACATCAAAATGCATCTGCCCAAACAGCTTACCAGCTCAAAAGCTGCAAAGACTGAAGGAACAGCAGAGCACCACCAAAGAAGCCCAGGAGCAGAAGAGCTCGTACAGCAGGGCCTGTGGCTCATATACCCCGGCCCCCACCACCCTTCCCACAATCCCCTGGGAAAGGGGAGGGGAACCACCAGAAGGCATAAAGGCGGCCGGAGGAGCAGCAGGGAGTTTTCTCATCTGCCTTCAGTTCACGGCGTGCAAAGCGCCGAGCAGAGAAAGCGACCCTTACTGGAAATGACAATACTGCTCTTTTACTGCAACTACATCTACACTGCATCAACAACGTGACTGGGTAGGTAACTAAACAATTTCAAATTACTTTTCTTAATCTTTAGATGGAAAAAGATAGATGTCCTACTAAGCTCTGTAAGAAAGTACTTCGTTAAATACAATAATGGTATTATTATGAAAAATCATGTGCTTTAGTTTCCTATTAAAAACCCAAAATGCTATGGGGTTACACTTAATTTCTAGCAAGACCATGCATACCTAACTTCTACCAGAACTGCCTTCTGGATAGGACCGAATGACAAAGCAGAATTAGGTCACGTAAGACTCCCTTCTCAACAATATCTCCGGTTGCAAAGTAATTATTTACTGTAAATCGCCGATGATTCAGGGTCACCTCAACGGTCTCTCCGAATGACTCCCTTAAGAGAACTAGGTGAGTCCCAAAGGACAGAAAACACCAAAAAACCATGGAAAAACAAGAAGTATCAGACACTGTATGAAGCAGCCTAATTAACACCTAAGTAGCTAGAACAAAAACAAATTGCAAAACAGAACAAAAACCACCACGGGAGATGTGTGATAAAAATAGATGAAGGCCATTGCCTTCTCTGAAAAACCTCAGAGGAGATCTGAGCTGACGATAGACATCTTTGGGGTACCAGCTACCAAATAAAACCTACTATAAGGCAGAAAACAAAAGACTGCTCGCGAGCACAAAGATGGCTTTGGAAAAGGTTCTGACAGAACAAGAGGCATCGTCACAGGGATTAGAGAGAATCCCGAAGGGCCAGAGAGACCAAAGAAGTCTCGGATGCAATGAGCTCAAAAGGAATTGAACAAAGTACAGGTGTCCTCAGGACCGGGGACAAAGTGCACCAAAGGGATGAGGACAGAAAGACCGACCGGGCAATAGATGCGGACTCAGAAGGGTTCTGAGGGAAGAGGGGTGCAAAGTGCCTTCCCGAGCTAAAACGGGCTCTAGGCATAGGGGATCTCTCACGCGAGAGCCGCAAAGGGAGCGGAGGAGTCCCGAGGGCCTGAAGACCAAAGAAGCCTCAGAGGTAACAATGAGGAACTGAAGGATTTCAACAAAGTACAGATGTTCATTGGGGCCAGGGCTGAACGAAGGCATCCTAAATGGCAAAGAGTAAGATAAGAGCACAAAAAATAAAATCGAAAGGAGCTAAAGCGCTGGAGTGCTGTGGAGTACAAGAAAGGACTCAGATGACATTGTTATAGAAGTAGAGGAATTAGAGGGGGCAGGGTAAAGAAGAAGCTTGGACACAGCGAGGGCCTTGAGTCTCAGGAGGGTGTCTAGGCAAACTACAGATGACTGAATGGGAGAGAACCGAACAGAGACACCCCGATGGCAGAGAGAAGCAAAGGAGCTGCGTAGCAAGAAAGAAGGACGCTTTCATGGAACAAGAGAGATAGAAGGGGAGATAAAGTGCTCCAAGGTGCTGTGGAGACGAGAAGGTCTCGGGAGGCGTTGCGACTGTAGGAGAGGTGTTGGGGGCTGACGGACAAAAAGGCTTAGGACGACAAGGAGGAACTCGGGTGATCATCCGAGCAGAGTACAGAGGGTCTCGGGTGGCCGGAGACTGAACACAGGAATCCTGGATAGTGTAGAGGAACAAATGAGTGTTCTGTGCTCAAAGATGGCCCCACCTGAAGTGCTACAAATGTGCAGCATGAGAAAGGTCTCAGGAGGCATGCGACGGGAGAAGAAATGTCCGAGAGGAGCCAGAGAGACAGAAAAAGATTGGAGACCGGCGATTAAATCCGGAAGGGATCTGCACCGAAAACATGTCATCAGAGGCCAGGAACAAATAGCACGGCTAAGGGAAGAGAGGACAGAATGACTGCTGGTCACAGATATGGACTCGGGAAGTCCTCAGGAACAGGGATGTGAGGTCTGCTGCAAAGCTAAAAGTGTGCTAAGGCAACCTCGAAGGCATCGATAGGCATCGTGACACCAATAGAGGTCCCGGTTGGCCAAAGACACCAAAGGCGGCTCAGGGACACAAGGAAGAAGTCCGGAGGGATTTGAACAGAGTACAGGTGTCGTCAGGAGGCCGGGGACCAATGGAGGCACCCTAGATGGCAGAGCGCTCTGAGGCACAAACAAGCCCACAGATGGGTTCTGAGGGACCACGAGGGATCAAAGTCCGCTACAGAGCTCAGACAGGGCTGTGGTACACAAAAGAAGGTTCGTGGAGGCACGGTGGCTGGGAGCAGAGGTCGTGAAAGCTCAGAGGATAGACAGATTGAAAGGAGCAGTGTCACCAAGTGCTGTGGAGCCAAGAAGGTCTCGGAGGCATCCTAGCTGGCATAGAAAAAAAAAGAATGCTCTTATTTGGGAACGAGTTGGGAGAGTGCGATTGTGACAAAATGAGCCCAAAGGGGGCTTACGGAGCCAAAAGTGTGCTGCAGGGAACATCGAAGACCTCGGGAGGCATCGTGACAGTAGCAGAGGGTTCTGAGAGGACAGACAGAAGAAGGCTCGAGTCATGATGTGTCCTCAGGGGACCAGGGACTGCACAGAGGTATCCTAGCTAGCATAGAGGACAACAAGAGCGTCCCGGAGATGAAAGGTGGCATCAGGAAAGGTTCTCGGGAGGGAGAAGGGCGCAAAGTGCGCTACAGAGCCAAGAGAGGCTGTGGGGCACGAGGATGGCGTCGGGAGCACGATGACGGCAGCAGAAGGGGTGCTGAGAGAGAGACAGAAGGCGGCTCTGGGACACAATGCAAAACTGAAGAAGGTGTCCCAGCAATGTACAGATGTCCTCAGGGACGAGCGACTGAAATCGAGGCATCCTAGATGGCAGTGAACAAGGTAAGAGAGCTCTGGGGCACAGAGCAAGCCTGAGGAAGGGTTCCGTCTGAATGAGAGAGATACAAAGAGGCGGCAGAGCTCCAAGGGTGCCAGGCCCTGAGGACAGTCTCGGGAGGCATCGTGATGAGAACGAGAGGGCCCCGGGGGGACAGAGACCAACAAAGTATTGCTGACACAATGAGGTGCTCGGAAGGGGATCTGAACAGAGTACAGACGTCCTCAGGGGACTGGGGACTGAACGGAGGCATCCGACATGGCGGAGGGGAAGGCAAGTGTGCTCTGGGGCACAGTGAAGGCCCGAGGAAGAGTTGTGTCTGAAAAAAATACAAAGCCTGCTGCAGAACTAAAGGATGGTCGTGGAACACAAGCACGCTCGCAGGAAGCATCGTAACAGAAATAGGGGCGCTGAGGTGGCCAGAGAGACAGATGGTGGCACGAGGTCCATCAAAGGTACTCGGGAGGGGATTTGAACAGAGCATAGATGTTGTGAGGGAGACGCTGACCCACTGGAGGCAAGCGACATGGAGGAGAGGACAAAAAGACCGCTCTGAGGACGAGGAGATGTTCTGACAGACCGAGGGGTACAAATTACGCTCCAGAGATAAAAGTGCCGAGGAGACCCTCTAAAGCCTCGGGATGAACCGAGGGAAAAAGGAAAAAAATAAGACGCAAAGAAAACTTAAAAAGCAACAGGGTACGTGACAAACAACAAAGAATTAAAAAAGAGGGATAGACAGCTTGATAAAAGTAGACATAGAAAGAAAATTTTAAAAGCAAAAGTGTACAAGGCAGAGGAGGAAAAATTATTAAAAAATAGGGACAGAAAACTAGATAAAAGTAGACATAGGGAAAAAATGAAAAATGAAGGCATTAAAGGAGAAAAAACTAAAAATAGGGACAACAAACTAAATAAACAGAGTCATAGAAAGAAAATTGAAAAATAAAGACAGTGAACTGGATAAAAGTAGATATAGAAAAAAATTTGAAAGCAATGTGACACAGGACACAGGAAATAATAAAAATAGGGTTAGTCATCTTGATAAAAGTGAACATAGAGAGAAAATGTTTAAAGTGACAACATAGAGGACAGATAGGAAAAAAGTAAATAATAGAGATAGAAAAATGCATAAATGTGAAGATAGAAACAAAAATTCACACATGAAAACATTGAGAGGAAAAATTTAAAAACAGCGAAGAAACCTGAATAGAGGGAGACATAAAGAAAATTTTTAAAGCGACTGGGTACAGGACAGACTAGAATGAATTAAAAACTAAAGACGGCAAACTGGGTAAAAATAGATGAGGAAAGAAAATTTAAAAGCGGGTACAGGACAGACAGGAAAAGTTTAAAAAATAGAACGGAAATTTAGAAGCGACGGGGCACAGGACAGAGAGGAAAAAATTAAAAAATAAAGATAGTGAACTGGCTAAAAGTAGACATAGAAAGAAAATTTTAAAAGCGACAGGGTACGTGACAGACAGGAAATAAAAAATAGCAAGGCAGCTTCATAACAGTAGACATAGCATTGAGGTTTTACCCGGCTGACAACTAAGCACCATACAGCTGCTTGCTCACTCCCTCACAGTGGGATGGGGGAGAACTGGAAGGGTAAATGTGAGAAAGAAGCTCATAAGTTGACATAAAAACAGTTTAATAATTAATAAGAAATTTAAAAAAAAAAAGGGTGGGAACCAACAAAGAGAGAGGAAAATAAAACCCAAGAAAAACAAGCGGTGCAAATGAAAACAATTGCTCACCACCGACCACCCGATGACCACCCAGTTCTGAGCAACCCCCACCACAACAACAACCTCCACCCCCAGTTTTATTGCTGAGCGTGATGTCATACGGTCTGGAATATCCCTTTGGGCAGTTGGGGTCAGCTGTCCCGGCTGTGTCCCCTCCCATCTCCTTGCGCACCCCAGCCTGCTCGCTGGCGGGGCAGGGTGAGGAGCAGAAAAGCCCTTGGCGCTGTGCGAGCGCTGCTCAGCGATAACTAACATCCCTGTGTTATCAACACTGTTTTCAGCACAAATCCAAAATGTAGCCCCGTACCAGCTACTATGAAGAAAACTAACTCTATCCCATCCAAAACCACACGCAGAAATAAAATTTTAAAAGTGAAGTGGTACAGGAAACACAAGAAACAATTAAAAAATGGGGACAGAAAAGTAGATAAATGGAGACATAGAAAGAAAATTTAAAAGGGGTGGGGTACAGGAAGAAAGAGAAGGAAAACAATAAAAAAATAGGGACAGCAAACAATAAATGTTGACATAGCAAATGTAATAAGCGATGGCATTTAGGAAAGAGAAAAAAATTAAAAATAAGGATAAGGTAAAAAATAGAGACACACATGGAAATATAATCTTAAAAGTGACAGGGCACATGACAGGAATAAATTAAAAAATATGAACAGAGAGTTTCATAAAAGTAGACATAGAATGAAAATTGAAAAAGCAAAAGGGTTCAGGACAGACAGGAAAAAATAAAAATAAAGACAGTGAATTGGTTAAAGGAGACACAGAAAGAAAATGTGACAAAGTGGATAAATATCTCCAAAGTGGATAAACTTAGACATAGCAAGAAAATTGGAGCGACAGGGTACAGGACAGACAGGAGAGAATTAGAAAATGAAGACAGTGAACTGGATAAAAGTAGCCATAGAAGCAAAATTTAAAATTGACGGAGTATAGTATAGACAGGAAAAAATTTAAAAGAGGAGGACAGGAAACTAAATAAATGGAGGCATAGAAAGAAAAATTTTAAAGCAACTGGGTACAGGACAGAGAGAGAGAGAGAGAGAGGAGAATAAATAGGGACAGGGAATCGGATAGAGGGAGACAGAAATGAAAAAGGGACAGGCTACAAGAAACACAGGAAAGAATTAAAAAATAGGAACAGGGATGAGAACAGAAGGAAACATTGAAAGAAAATATAAAAAGTGACAGGGTATAAGGAAGAAAGGGAGGAATTAAAATTTAGGGAAAAGAAGCGGGATAAAGGGAATTGTTGAAAGAGAAATTAAATAGCGATGGGGTACAAGAAATATAGGGAGGAATTAAACAATCCAGAAAAGGAGGCTGATAGAGGGTGACATAGAAGGAATTTTAAAAAGCAACTGAGTACAAGAAATATAGACAAGAATTAAAACACAGGACAGGGAGGTGGATAGAGGAAAATGTAGAAAGAAAATTTAAACAGTGATCGGGTACAGGAAAACAGGCATATTAAAAGAACAGGGACAGGGAGATGGATAGAAGGAACCATAATAAGAAAATTGTCAAAGCAACGGGGTACAAGAAACACAGGAAATACTTAAAAAACAGGGACAGGGAGATGGATAGAAGGAAACGCAGAAAGAAAATGTAAAAAGTGATGGGGTACAGGACAGAGAGGAATTAAGAAATAGGGACAGGGCGCCAGAGAGAGGAAACGTAGGAAGAGAAATTAAAATGCAACACGGTACCAGAAACACAGGAAAGCATTAAAAAATAGGGAGAGGGAGCCGCAGAGAGAGAAACGTAGGAAAAATTAATAGATGAAGTGGTACAGGGCAGAGTTGGCAGAAGAGAACAAGTTTTGGGGAACCAGATGGGTAGCTGGGGAGGCAGAGATCCAGGGAAGGGCGGCGGAGATGGACCGGGACGCACACGAGACAATGCGCGACTCGCCACAGCTCCTGGCACCGGCAGGAGACCTTCACCGACCCAACGCTTTTCTCTGTGCCTCGGTGGCAGGTACCTACACACTCCTCTCCCACGAGGCTTCCCAGCGGCTCGCACGAGCGGCCGATGGAGGCACCGAGCTCCCAGCACCGTGTGCTGGTGGTCTGCTCTGTCGGGGACGGCTCAGAGAGATCCTTCCTTGCCACAGGGACTGGGCATGCCTTGCTGGAGGCACCTGCCTGCGGGACCCCCTTGGATTCCCTCCTCAGCCAGTTCCCCTTCCTCAGTTCCCTCAGGCAGGTGTGCCTGGGCAGACCCTTCCCCGGCTAAAGGGAGGAATTAAAAAATAGGGACAGTGAGCTGGATAAAGAGAGACACAGAAAGAAAATTTAAAAAGCGACGGGGTACAGGACAGACAGGAAAACATTAAGAAATAAAGACAGGGAGATGGATAGGGGGATACATAGAAAGAGACAGGATACAGGAGACACAGGAAAGAATTTAAAAATAGGGAGAGGGAGGAAGATAGAGGGAGAAATAGAAGGAAAATTCAAAAAGTATGGGGTACAAGTCACACAGACTCAAATTAAAAAAATAAGGCCAAGGAGCTGGAGAGAGAGAGACATATGTATAAGAAAATTTTAAAACCAACGGGGTAAAGGAAAGAGCAAGAAGAAATAAAAAATAGGAGCCAGATAGAGCAAGAAGAAATAAAAAAGGGAGCCAGATAGAGGGAGGCATAGCAAGTTTGAAAAGCGATGGGGTACAGAGCAGAGGGAGTGTCCTGGTTTTGGCTGGAATAAAGTTAAACTTCTTCTTAGTAGCTGCTATAGTGCTGTGTTTTGGATTTAGGATGAGAATAATGTTGATAACACACTGATGTTTTAGTTGTTGCTAAGCAGTGTTTATATTAAGTCAAGGATTTTTCAGCTTCTCATACTGCCCTGCCAGCGGAGGCTGGGAGTGCACAAGAAGCTGGGAGGGGACACAGCAAGGGCAGTTGACCCAAACAAGCCAAAGGGATATTCCACACCATATGATGTCATGCCCAGTACATAAACTGGGGAAGTTGGCCAGGGGACACCGCGGCTCAGAGATTGGCTGGGCACCGGTCAGCAGGTGGTGAGCAATTCTATTGTGCATCACTTGTTTTGTATATTCTATTATTTTTTTTTTCCCCCTTCCTTTTCTGTCCTATTAAACTGTCTTTATCTCAGCCCATGAGTTTTTATCCCCTCCCCCCCAACTCCCCCCAGTTCTCTCCTGCATCCCACGGGGGGGGGGGAGGGGAAGCAAGCGAGCAGCTGTGTGGTGCTTAGTTGCTGACTAGTTGAGGTCAAACCATGACATGGAGATATTAAAAAAAACATGACAGGTAGGTATTAAAAAATAGGGTCAGGGAGCCAGATAGGGGGAGACATAGAAATTACATTTTAAAGTAATGGGGTACAAGGCAGTGCAAAAAACCTAAATAATAGGGAGAGGGAGCTGGTTAGAGGGAGACACAGAAAAAATTTAAAAGGCAACGGGGTACTGGGCAGAGTTGGCAGAAGAATAGGTTTTCAGGAGCCATACAGGGAGGTGGGCGGCAGAGAGGAAGATGGAGGAATGGAGGCAGGCAGACATCTGGAGAAGGGTGGCAGAGATGGGCCAGGATGCAGAGGAGAGGATGTGTGACTCACCGCAGCTCCTGGTGCTGGCAGGAGACCTTCACCACCCCGATGCTTCTCTCTCTGCCCCTTCCTCCTCTGCAGTGCTCACCTACCCGACCCTCGCCCACTCAGCAGCACACAGCAAGGCCTTGATGCTCCTCATCCGCAAGCTTCCTCAATACATGGTGGCTCATGCACATAGTCAAATGGGGCAACCGAGCTCCACGTGCCGGTGTCTGCTCTGTTGGGGAGAGCTCGGAGGGATCCTTCCTTGCTGCAGGGACTGCCTGTTTCCTTGCTGGAGGCAGCTGCCTGTGCAGGACCCCTTGAATTCCCTCCTCAGCCAGTTCCCCTTCCTCAGCTCCCTCAGGCAGCCATGCCCAGGCAGCCCCCTCTCCAGCTAGAGCCCCTTCACACAGCAGGGCCAGCCCCATCCTCAGCCCACTGGCCACACCTGGGGCTGCCCCAGCTCCAGCCCCAGCTGGGGCCATCGGGGACAGGGGCCATTGCCAAAAAGCCCCACAGCACATCACCCCCTGCCCTGCTCCTGTCCACAGCCAGGAGCTCCTGCACCCAGGGGCTGCAAACACAGCCAGGGCACAGAGGAGGCAGGAAAAGTTTGTTCATTAAGGCACATGAGAAATCCGGCAGTGAGTTGGCTACAAGGCTCAGTGCCCAAAGGCAGCAGGACAGAGGGAGAAAAGGGAAGAGAAAAGACAGAGGGCCAAGAGGTGTGGGACAGGGAAGCCAGAAATGGGATGCTGTGAACAAGAGAGGGACAGGGAGCAGGACAACTGTGTAGACAGAGGAGAGCAGAGAGGTTGTGCAAGAAAACAGGGTCAGAGAGATGGAGGACTAATAAGAGAGACGGGGAGCAGGAGAGGGAGGCAGAAGGGACCAGCGGACAAGACAGAGAAAAGACAAGGAACGGGGAAAAAACTCTACAGTGAAAGGGGAAAAGAAACATAGGGCAAGAAATAAAAGATAGAAACAGGGAGCCGGATAGAGGTAGACATAGACAGAAAATTTCAAAAAGCAACAGGGTACAAGAAACATAGGCGAAAACTACCAAATAGGACAGGGAGATAGAAAAAGGGAGATGGAGAAAGAAAATGTAAAAAGTGACGAGGTACCCGACAGAGAGGGAAGAATTAAGACTTAGAGACAGGGAGATGGATAGAGGGAGATGTGGGAAGGAAATTTTTGAAAGCTACAGGATACAAGAATCATACACAAGAATTAAAAAAACAAGGTACACGGAGCTGCATAGAGGGAGACGTAGGAAGAAAATCTGAAAAGCGACTGGGTTCAAGAAACATAGGCAAGAATTAAAAAAATAGGGATGGAGAGGTAGAAAAGAAAGTTTCCAAAGCGATGGGGTACAGGAAACATAGGCAAGAATTAAAAAATAGGGACAGGGAGCCTGATAGAAGGAAACTGGTGGGGTGACCTTGGCTGCCCACCAAGCCGTTCTATCGCTCCCCCTTCTCAACAAGACGAGGAGAAAAATACAACAAAAAAGCTTGTGGGTCGAGATAAGGACAAGAGATCACTCCCCAATTACTGTCACAGGCAAAACAAACGCAACTTGGGGAGAGTAATTTATTTTCGATCAAAATCAGAGTAGGATAATGAGAAATAAGAACAAATCTGAAAAAACACCTTCCCCCACCCTCTCTTTTTTTTTTTTTTCTGGGTTCATCTTCACTCCTGACTTCTCCACCTCCTCCCCCGAGCAGTGCAGGGGACAGGGAGCAGGGGTTGCAGTCAGTTCATCACATGTCTCTGCCGCTCCTCCTCCTCACGCTCTTCTTCTGCTCCAGCGTGGGGCCCTCCCATGGGGCCACAGGTCCTGCCAGCAAACCTGCTCCAGCATGGGCTCCTCTCCACAGGGCCACAGGTGCTGCTGGCAGCCTGTTCCAGCATGGGCTCCTCTCCACTGGGCCACAGCTGCTGACAGGAGCCTGCTCCAGCATGGGCTCTCCCTGGAGTCACAGCTTTCTTCAGGCACATCCACCTGCTCCAGTGTGGGGTCCTCCACGGGCCACGGCGTGGGATGTCTGCTCACCACGGACCTCCATGGGCTGCAGGGGAACAACCTCCTCGCCATGGTCTTCACCACAGGCTGCAGGGAATCTCTGCTCTGGTGCCTGGAGCACCGCCTCCCTCTCCTTCTTCACTGACCTGGGTGAACAAGCAGGGCTGTTTCACACTCGCATTTTCTCTATTACAGCTTCTGCGCAGCATTTTTCAGCCCTTCTTAAATATGTCATCACAGGGCGCTACCAGCGTTGCTGATGGGCTCAGCTTTGACCAGCCACAGATCGTCTTGGAGCTGGCTGTGCCCAACATGGGGGCAACTCCTGGTGTCTTCTCACAGAAGCCACCCTGCAGCCCCTGCCCGCCTCCACCCCAGCTAACAAAACCTTGCTGCGTAAAGCCGACACAGCAGCGATCGGCTACAGGCAGAGCGAGAGGCAGAGGGGAAAAAAAAACCATAGCGATGGGCTACAGGCCAGAGAAGAGGAAGGCACAGGGAACCAGACTGAGAGAGACGGAGAAAAACAAAGAAGAGTGATGGCCCACAGGGCAGAGAGGGAGGAATTAAAAAGGGGGACAGTGAGGTGGACAGAGAGAGACTGAGGTTTCTGTTTGTGGGTGTTTTTTTTTTTAATCAATGAGCTAAAGGGGAGAGACAGAGGAATTAAAGAATAGGGACAGGGAGCCAGACAGAGAGAGAACAATAAAGACAAAAATGGCTATGGGACAGAGAGGGAAGACATTAAAACATTGGGACAGGGACTGGAACAAGAGAATATAACAAGAAAAAGCATATCTAGAATACAGGGCAGAGAGAGAGGAATTTAGAAACAGGGACATGGAGCAGACAGAGAGAATTGGGGGGCGGGAATTGTGAAGGCTAAAGGGCAGATGGGGGGAGGAATAAAAAGAATTGGGATAGGAAGACAGACAGATAGATGGAGAAAGACAAAATAGCGATGGGCTGCAGGACAGAGACAGAGGATGAAAAAAAGAGGGACAGGGAACACGACAGAAGCACATAGAGAGAAAAAGAACGTGGAGAGATAGAACCACAGAGAAGAGGAGACTCGGGAGAATGAGAGAGGGAGAGGTACAGGGAAGTGAAAAAATGACAGCAGTGAGAGAAATAGAAGGGAGGGGACTGGGATGCAGAAGGGCGACACAGCCCCAAGGGTCCAGGACTCACCACAGCTCCCGCTGTCAGAGGTGCTGGGAGAACTTGACAGTGTGGACGCGTCTTTCTCTGTCTCCCTTTCTCCCCCTCCTTTCCTCCTCTGTAGCTCCAGTCACTTGACTGTCATCCACCTCGAAGAATAGATTGCTGTCTTACAGCTCTTTACAGTATGAGGCTTCCCAGATACGTAGCCTCACAACACGCACACACTGCATGGCCGTAGTGTGCTTTTGGTTACACATACAGACCTGCCCGCGCACGTTGGTGATCGGATCTGCTGAGGACTACGCTGAGAGGGATCCTTCCTCACCGGAGAGGCAGGCTGTCCCCTGTCTGCATCGGGAGGCTGCTGCCGGCTAGATCCCCTTTATTTTATTCTTCAGCCGCTTTACTTTTTCTGGCCTCTCCAGCTTCAGCCCCGGCAGCTCCTGTCCACAGCCCGTAAGCGCTCCAACTGTCCCTTTTTGCCTATGCCACTCGGAGAACGAGGCAAAAGGCAACCCACCCAAACCTGAGCAGATGCAGTCCACAACATCCCCAGAGAGTGACCCCACAACCTGAGGCCTCAGTGCTGCCTCTGGAGAGGGAAAGAGCAAGCAACTGTTATCCCACAGGGATGACTGGGGCGTCCCCTCAGCGAGGACCCCTTCTTCTGCAGGAGCTTCTGGAGACGCCGCTCTTTCCCCAAACTGATGCTAATAGCACCTGCATTTATGGAGAATAAAGCATATTCAGGGGGCGGCTTGCTGCCATGAGGACAGGTTTGGGAGCAGTCCGTGGCTACGGACAGGCTTCAGGGGAGAGTGCTGGAGCTGGGGCAGCTGCATGGGGTGAGCAGGGCTGGAGGAGTTTTTGTTGAGTTGGGGAGGCACCCAGCGCCTTTTCCAGGGGGTGGGAAGGCCTCCAGGTACCCAGAGAGTGGGGCATCCATCTCCTGCCCTCTTCCTGCTTCCTCTCCACCAGCTCTCAGAAAATCCCTGGGAGCCACCCTTTGGGGCCAACTCCAAGTGACCTACAGGCGTGTTGCACCGGTGGGTTGGAAACATCCTTGCAGCTTGTTGGCACTCTCGGGCAGGCATGCCCAGCAGCACCATCCCCTGGGGCTGCAGCCCTGTGATACAGAGGGGGCCATCCCCATCAGCCTCACTGGGCCCCTCCCCCCGGGGCTCTTCCAGCCCCAGCTGACAGCTGCAGCCATGGCCCCTTAACACCCACGAGGTAACCTGCTCCCCGGACTCTGTGACAGCCACTCACCAAGTACAAAGGACTAAAAACACAGCCATGAGTGCAAATGAGACAGTGAGTGTTTTATTCGTTAATGTCTGTAAGTCCGGGAGTAAGTCTGCTAGCAGCGGATACAGAGAACAAAATACAGCGATGGAGCAGGACAGCAGGAACAGAAAGAGAAAAATAAAATGAGGGAGAAGGACTGAGGAGCAAAGAAAGAAACAGGTACAGGGGAAAGGCCAGTGAGATGGAGAAATCAATAAAAAAGGGAAAGCGGAGCCCTGCAAGGACATGGCAGAAAAAAAAACAGCGTCAGGGAGCAGGACAGAGAGAAAGAGAGAGAAAATGATGAGCAGGGAGCAGAACAGACGGATCGAGAGCAAAATGGAATGAGAGAATAAAGAAGGCGGGAGGGAGAGAAAGAGACGGGGAACAAGCCAGAGGGATTGAGGGGGAAAAAAGACACACAGAGATGAGGACAAAGAGATGGAGACAGATTAAACAGTGATGGGACTGCAGGATGAGAAAAAAGGCCAGGGATCAGGACAGAGGGGAATAATGGGACAGCGACCTGGCAGGGGTATATAGCAAGAAATGACGGGACAAAGCAGTGGTATGGAGATACACAGACAAAAAGTTAGGGGGAGGATGAGGACAGGAGAATAAGAGAAAATGGACAGGGAATGGGGCAGAGATGGAGAAAGAAACACGAGAGACAGAGAGAGGAGGAGAGTGACGGGACCGAGGCAGAGAGAGGGAGAAAGAAAAAAAAGATAGTGATGCGGTAGCAGGCCAGAGGGACGAGGAAAGACAGGAGGAAGGACAGAGGGATATAGAAAACAGGTGAGGGACAGGGAGCCAGAAAGCTGGATATTGTGAAAGAGAGAGGGACGGGGAGCAGGACACTGGGATAGAGAGACAATGAGAGCAACAGAGAGAATGACAGAGAGATGGACCATGAGAAAAACAGAGATAGAGAGTCGGACAGACAGATGGAGCAATAAATAGGGACGGGAGCAGGACAAGAGCGGGGAGGGCAAGAGAGGGACAGGTAAGATAACAGATAATTAGAGAAAGAAAGAAAGGGAACAGCACAGAGGGTCACAGCAAAAAAGAGAGGGTAGCAGAAAGAGAAAAATAACACGAGGGAGAAGAACTGAGGAGCAGAGATAAAAACGGTACAGGGAAAAGGACAGAGACGGAGAGAAACAAAGGAGACCGGAGGCAGAATGAAAGGAAAGATCGACCGAGGACAGGGAGCAGGACAAAGGGTGGAAAAGGAAAAAAACAGTGATGGTAGCAGGATAGAGGAAGAGAGAGAGAAAAAGAGCAAGAAGAGCAAGAGAAGGAGAATGACAGCAAGGATGTAGAGAGAAAGACTGGGACACGTAAAAGGAGGGTTGAGGGACACATCAGAAGGTAAAAAGGAAAAAAAGACGGATGGGGAACAAGAGTGTGATAGAGACAGAGGGAGAGAGGGAGTGGGTGGCAAGGATACAGAAAAGCAGAGGTACAGGAAGAGGAAAGAATGAGAGAGAGAGAAAGGGGAGGGTGGGGAGCAGGAGAGAGAGATGGAGAAAAGAAAAAACAGGGACAAGGACAGGGACAGAGGGGTAGAGAGGCAAAGAGAGAACAGGGGAGCAGGACACTGTGATATAAACAGAGAGGGACAAGGAGCGGGACACAAGATTTCAGAGAGAGAGGTACAGGGAAGTGACAGAGAGAAAAAGAGCGGGCAGGGAGCAGGTCAGAGAGCTGGAGAAAGAAAAAATACTGCTGGGAGAAGGACAGGAGGATAGAGCCGAAAGAGATGAATGGGAAGCAGGGCAGTGGGATGCAGACAGCAAAAATAATGACAGGCAACGGGACAGAGGGATCGACAGAGAAGTAAGGGACAGGGAGCAGGACAGAGGAACGGAAGGAAAAAAAATACTGATGAGCAACGGGACAAAGGGATGCAGAGAAAAAAGAAGGAGGGAAGAGGAAGGAGGAAGAGAGAGAGAAAGATGGGGCTAGAGCACGGGACTTGGAGAGACAAAAAGCAGGACAAGGAACAGGACAGAGGGACTGTGGGTGGGGCAGGAGAACCAGATGCAGATTAAGACAAAGAGATGGAGAAGGAAACAAAAACCATGATGGGCTGCTGGACAGAGATGGAGCAAGAAAAGTAGGGCCAGAGTAGGGAAGAGAGACGAAAAAGAGGGACAGCTGGCTGGACAGGGGGATATAACTAGAACAATGAGACAGGCAGCGGGACAGAGGAATAAAGGCAGAATAACCAGGGAGAGGAAGCAGGATAGTAATGGACAGTGGGAGGAAAAAGGGGGCAGAGAGCAGGACTGAGAGATGGAGAAAGAAGCGTTAGGGGCAGTGGATAGAGAGTGCAAATACAGGTTAGAGGAAGGACAGAGGGACAGAGAGAGAACGAGAGGGACAGAACCCAGACGGAGAGCAGGAGAAAGAAAAACAGTGACAAGCGGCAGGCCAGAGGCAGGGGGGTAGGGGGGAGGAAGGACAGGAGGAAGGAAGGAGGGATACAGAAAGCAAGCGGAGGAAAAAACAGGGAGGAAGAAAATGGGATACAGCAAAAAAGAGAGTTACGGGGAGCAGGACACCGGGAGAGAGAGCACGCAAGAGCAACAGGGAGAATGACAGGGAGATGGAGCCAGAAAAAAAAACAGGGACTGAAAGCGGGACAGAGAAATGGAAAAGGAAAATTAGGATGGGTAGAGAGACAGGTGCAGCTCAGGACAAAGAGATGGCAAAGGAAAAAACAGCGATGGGCTGCAGGACAGAGACGAAGGATGACAAGAAGGAAGGAGAGAGAACAGGACAAAAACGCAGGGAGAAAAAGAAAAGGAGCGGTTAGAACAAGAGAGAGAAAGGGAGAGAGGAAGAGGGAGCAGGACAGAAGATAGAGGAAAAGAGGAGAGTACAGGGAAGCAAAGAAAATCACAGCAGCGTGGGAAGAGGAGGGGGCCAGGGGAGGACCGGGGACACAGAGGAGGGTGTCAGGGCCCCAAGGGCCCAGGACTCACCGCAGCTCTCGCTCTCAGCGCTGCCAGAAGAATTTGTCAGTTCAGACACTTCTTTCTCCTGCTCTCCTCCCTTCCTCTTCTGTAACTCCGGTCGCTTGGCTGTCCTGCACCTAAGAGAATACGTGGGTGTCTCACAGCTCTTACGAGATGAAACTTCCTAGACACGCAGCCTCGCTCGGTCACGCACTCCGTGGCTGTGATGGACTGCAGGATGAGAAAAAAAGGCCAGGGATCAGGACAGAGGGGAATAATGGGACAGCGAGCTGGGCAGGGGGATTATAGCGAGAAACGATGAGACAGGCAGTGGTATGCAGATATACAAGCAAAAAGGGAGACGATGGGAGGACAGAAAGGATAAGAGAAATGGACAGGGAGCGGGGCAGAAACGGAGAAACATCCAGAGACGGCAGATGCAGGCAGCACCACAGGTCCGGTGGCACAGTAGCTTGGGGGGGGGGGGCACCCACGGACACAGTGAGGGACGGACATGCATGGGTTCACCTACACCAGGGGGTCCACCTGGGATAATCCACAACAGATAACTCACCTGGGATGATCTGCAACAGATAATCCAGAATATCTATTGAGACACATTATCTCTTTAGACTGACGTATTTTTCTCTATTTACACTGACCTATTTCCGTTAATCATATAGAATATCTGTTTAGACTATTTATCTTTCGAGCTATTAGGTATTTGACACTTAGCATCTTTTTAGACATCTCCACTTAGACTTAGTAAGGGTTACATAGTGTAGTGGAGATAGCTCTGCCTAGTCAGACTTTTTTCTGTTTTAAATTCCTTCATGTAAGAATACAAAAAAAGATATATTTTATAAGTCCTTTATTTTTAATTTATATATACACGAGCTATTTTTCTATTTTAAAAGCCTACATATATATCCCTAGTTAAAATTTTTTTATACTCTATAATCCTTTATATGATATAGTAGATACAGGTTTTATTTTGAAATCCTTTAAATATCTATAAAACAATACTATTTTTCAATATATATAAAAATGAGATCTTTTTCTCTATTTCAAACACCTCACACGCATATTACAGTTTTTCCTATTTTTTAAACCCCCATCCATGAATCTTCAGGCAGTTTTGGGCTGTGACCCCCCCCGTCCACCACTCACCTGCCCCTCTGCCAAGGCAACACCTTCCCCCGGTGACACTGGTGCCCCAAATGACACCCTCACCTCCCAGGCCCCCCCCTCCTTTTCATTCCCCCCCCAAAAGGCACAAGGTTTTCCCTCCGTTCCCCCCGCTGGGAGGGGCTCCGCAGTAGCAACAAACGTCCCGGGTCCCTCTTGGCCGCGAAACTCTCCCCCCCCAGACAGCCCTCGCTGCCCCACGTGGGGGGCGCCCGGTGCAAAGAGAGCCAGGAGCCTCCAGACACAGGGCGGGAGCCACCCACGGACAAGGCGGCGGCGGGGGCGGGAGCCAGCCACGGACACGGGGGCGGGGGGGGGGGGTCGGCGCGGGGCGGGAGCTAGCCACGGACACGGGGCCGGGGGGGGGGCGGGAGCCATCCACGGACACGGGGGCCGGGGGGGGGGGGTTTGGGGGGCGGGAGACACCCACGGACACGGGGGCCGGGGGGGGGGGGGGTTGGGGGCGGGAACCACCCACGACACGGGGGGGCCGGCAGGGGAGGGGGGGTGGGAGCTACCCACGACACGGGGGCCGGGGGGGGGGGTGTGGGAGCTACCCACGGACACGGGGGCCGGGGGGGGGGGGGGGGGGGCGGGAGCCACCCACGTACACAGAGGCCGGGGACCGGGTGGGGGGGGCGGCAAACCACCCTCGGACACAAGGGGTGGGACCGGCGGGGGCGGGGGCCGGGAGCCACCCACGACACGGGGCCGGCGGGGGGGCCCGGGAGCCACCCACGGACGCGGGGCCGGGGTGAATGGGAGACATGCATGGATGGGAGACAGGCATGGGGATCACCTACACCAGGGATAATCCATAGCAGGTAACTCACCTAGGATAACCTGCAACACATCATCTAGAAGAGTGTAGAGTATCTTTTAGTCAGACAGATACCTGTGCAAATATGTATTTCAACATATTATATAGCATATGTATTTAGACATATACATATTATCTCTATTTACACCTATATCTATTTCCACTTACTATACAGAATATGGGTTTAGACTCTATGTCTTTTGACCGATTAGGTATCTTGACACCTAGGCATCTTTTTAGACATCTCCACTTAAGACTTACTAAGTGTTACATAGGTGTAGTGTAGCTAGATCTACCTACCTCAGACTTTTTTCTATTTTAAATTCCTTCATATAGAAAAATGTGAAAATTTTTTTGGCATTTTAAAGTCCTTTATTTTTTTTAATTATATATTACCATGAGTTACTTTTGGTTTTTAAAACTCTACATATAGCTCTATGTAGAATTTTTTAATATTCTAAAGTCCTTTAATATAGTATAGGTTTGTATTTTGAAATCCTTTTCTATATATAAAAGAATATTATTTTTCAACATACCTATAAAAATGAGATCTTTGTCTCAATTCAACACCTCACACCCATATTTACAGTTTTTAGTATTTTTTAAAACCCCCATCATGAATTTTCACGCGTTTTGGGGCTGTGACCCCCCATCCACCACTCACCTGCCCTCTGCCAAGGCAACGCCTCCCCCAGTGACACTGGTGCCCCAAATGACATCTTCACTCCCCAGACCCCCCCCATTCCTCCCCTTTTTATTCACCCCCCCAAAAAGGCACAAAATGAGGGAAACAGCCCCAACGGCAGCTCCTTACTTTAATAATACTATTTACATATGTAACACGCCTCCCCCCCCCCCCAAAGGGGGGCTCTGCTAGGAAAATAAAGGGGGAGTGCTCCCCAAACAGTTGGCAGCTCCCCCAGCCCCTGTCCTGCAGGCTGGCAACTGCCCCACGGGGGGAAGACGGGCCGGGGGGGAGTGTGCAGAGGATGGATCCAACATCCTTGCTCAGGCTCTGCTCTGGGATGTTTCCCCTCCCTTCCCCCGCTGGGAGGGGCTCCCCAGGGCAACAGACGTCCCCGCTCCCTCTCGGCCCGGACTCTCCCCCCCAAGACAGCCCTTGCTGCGCACCTGCGGGGCAACTGCTGCAGACAGAGCCCGGAGCCTCCAGGCGACAGGGCCAGCCATGCAGGGACACGGGGCGGGGGAGGGGCGGGAGGCCGCCACGGACACGGCCGGGGGGGGGGGCGGGGAGCCACCCACGGACACGGGGGCCGGGGGGGGGGCGGGGCGGAGCCACCCACGGACACGGGGGCCGGGGGGGGGGGGGGCGGGAGCCACCCACGGACACGGGGGCCGGGCGGGGGGGGGGGGGGGCGGGAGCCACCCACGGACACGGGGGCCGGGCGGGGGGGGGGGGGGGGGGGGCGGGAGCCACCCACGGACACGGGGGCCGGGCGGGGGGGGGGGGGGGCGGGAGCCACCCACGGACACGGGGGCCGGGCGGGGGGGGGGGGGGGGGCGGGAAGCCACCCACGGACACGGGGGCCGGGCGGGGGGGGGGGGCGAGAGCCACCCACGGACACGGGGGCCGGGGCGGGGGGGGGGGGCGGGAGCCACCCACGGACACGGGGGCCGGGCGGGGGGGGCGGAGCCACCCACGGACACGGGGGCGGGCGGGGGGGGGGGGGGCGGGAGCCCCACGGACACGGGGCCGGGCGGGGGGGGGGGGGGCGGGAGCCACCCACGGACACGGGGGGGGCGGGAGCCACCCACGGACACGGGGCCGGGGGGAGGGGGCGGGAGCCACCCACGGACACGGGGGCCGGGCGGGGGGGCGGGAGCCACCCACGGACACGGGGGCCGGCGGGGGGGGGGGGGGCGGAGCCACCCACGGACACGGGGGGCGGGGGGGGGGGGGGGCGAGAGCCACCCACGGACACGGGGCCGGGGGGGGGGGGGGGCGGAGCCACCCACGGACACGGGGCCGGGGGGAGGGGGGGGGGGCGGAGCCACCCACGGACACGGGGCCGGGGGGGGGGCGGGGCCACCCACGGACACGGGCCGGGGGGGGGGGCGGGAGCCACCCACGGACACGGGGGGGCGGGGGGGGGGCGGGGGCGGGAGCCACCCACGGACACGGGGGGGCGGGGGGGGGCGGGGGCGAGAGCCACCCACGGACACGGGGCCGGGGGGGGGGGGGGGCGAGAGCCACCCACGGACACGGGGCCGGGGGGGGGGCGGGGGGCGAGCCACCCACGGACACGGGGCCGGGGGGAGGGGGGCGGGAGCCACCCACGGACACGGGGCCGGGGGGAGGGGGGCGGGGGGCGAGAGCCACCCACGGACACGGGGCCGGGGGGGGGGGGGGGGCGAGAGCCACCCACGGACACGGGGGCCGGGGGGGGGCGGGAGCACCACGGACACGGGGCCGGGGGGGGGGAGGGGGGGGGCGGGCGCCACCCACGGACCCGGGGGCCCGGGGGACATGCTTTGGGGAGTGGTCCCCCAAACAGTTGCAGCTCCCTCAGCCCCTCTCTTGTAGGCTGGCAACTGCTGCGCCGGGAGGCGGGGCGGGGGGCAGTGTGCCAGAGGACGGTGCCACATCCCTTGCTCAGGCTCTGCTCTGGGATGTTTCCCCCTCCGTTCCCACGCTGGGAGGGGCTCCCCAGGGCAACAAACGTCCCCGTCCCTCTCGGCCCCGCACTCTCCCCCCCACACGGCCCTTGCTGCCGCACCTGCGGGGCAACTGCTGCAGAGAGAGCCCAGAGCCTCCAGACATAGGGCTGGCCCCTTACGGTGAGTATTCTTAGCCACGGGCAGGCAAAGCTGGGCTGGGGGGATCTGCTGAGCACAAGACACTTACACCACCGCATCTGAAAAACAAAAATCCCAAACTATAGTTCAGCATATTAAAATAACACGTCTTGCTTGCCTCCTCAACAAAATTGGAAGTGAAGCATAAAACTTTAAAGAGTGAAATAAAAAATAAAGAATAAATCTCAGTAATTCACTTTATACTAAAAAGTGTGCATATGTTTATATACATCCAATAAAGATACCTATACTATAAAAGTATTTGATTTTCCTTTTGCATTAGTTTAACTTGCATAGCTGTGAATTGATACCATTAAATTACCTGTCTCCAACATACACAGCTATAAGTTGACTAGGGTTTTTTTTGTGTTACATAGTTAGGATGGACATCTGGCCAGCTGCACTGCCCAAGAGAGATGCTACCGAAATGCCAGGGAAATGCACCATTGAAAGCCAGACAGAAATAAAGACTTCAGAGCACTCCGTCAAAAGATCAGGGAAAAAAAACCCGTAACATTCAGTTGCCCGTCTTTTTCAAGATTTAGACAAAATACCTAACCGCTTAAGTACACCTAAATTACATGCTACAGCTGTTTGGCAGTTACAGTTTAAACAATGCAAGTCAATTTGCAAGTTATACAATTTAACTTTTTTTAAAGTTTCATTTCTTACAGAAAAACCAGTGATAGAAGTAAAACCATATAGGGGATCTTCTGAAAAAGAAAAAAAAATCCAGTCTCCAGTGCTGCAATACATAAGGCTATGAAAAAGGATTGGCAGATTTGCTAATGCTCTTGGCTGTACCGAAGCACGCAGAGGAACATGTTTTTATGATATCTCAACTGTTACAACTGAGAACCCAAAGACCAGCAATGCCATCGACTTTTGGAAGACTTGTTGTGCTTGGGTCTTTGGAAGGAAGTAAATTTTTTTTTTTTTTTTTTTTTTTTAGAGAGTGAAAAGTCTTGCTGCTGGTGACTTCTACTGCCAAGTACATCACCTCTGAAGAGCCACTCTGATGGGAAGTTCAATAAAATGCAACTTCTTTGAACGAGAAAGATTTCCGCTTTGGACAATTTCTTTCCAACTGAAGTCAAAATTACACACTGTAGGGCAGTGGTCTCCAGTCCCTCAACTTAGCTGTCAGACGGCAGGGGTCTGAATCCATCCTCAGCAAAAAACACATCAGTGAACCAGGATATTCCTGCAGTTGCCAGGTTCCTCTTCATCATCTGGAAAATACCAGTGCCAGCAGTAAGCATGGTGCCGGTCGACACAGACCTCTTCCACAACGCCCTCCTCCTCAAAAGCAACGTGGCCTTCTGCTCACCTGCTCTGCAGGAATTCCAGCGTCGGACGCTGCGGCCGTCATCGCTCGTGGCACCTAAGATACCAAAAGACAAAAAGCTACCGTTGTGCTTGTGAGAAATCACCAGCCCCATGCTCCTCCTCTCTACCCCCAGCTCACCTCAAAGGCTCATCCATTCCAAAGGCTGCCTGCATGGCGCCTGCGAGACCAAAGAGAAACGCTTAACCAAGTTGCCATATAATACTTTGCTATTAGACACCGACCCGGCCAACAACCGCCTCACCTTCTCGGACCGCTCCTCAGCACGCAGCTTCGCCCCTCTGAGCCTCTTGCAGCATCTGAAAAAAACCAAAGCAAAAGATACATGCTGAGTATCCTGGTTTCGGCTGGGACAGAGTTAACTCTCTTATAGCTGGTACAGTGTGTGTTTTGGATTTAGTGTGACAATACTGTTGATAACACCCTGATGTTTTAGTTGTTGCTAAGTAGCACTTATCTTAAGCCAAGGACTTTTCAGTTTCCCATGCTCTGCCAGCAAGCGGTGTGCAAGAAGCTGGGAGGGAGCACAGCTGGGGCAGCTGACCTGAACTAGCCAAAGGGGTGTTCCATAGCATGGAACGTCACACCCAGTACATAAACAG
>NW_026114164.1:0-34868 GCF_018139145.2 Gymnogyps californianus | reverse complement strand
CTCTGAGGACAGTTATCTGATGGCTGAGTCTGTTAGCAGGAAGGGCTGTTGTTGCTGTAGGGGATTTTACAGTGTTTCAGAGTGCAGACTGTTTGCCAACTGTTTTAATATTTAGGCCTTCTTTCAGCTTCTGTCCTGTCTTTGTCCCTGCCTGTGCTGTAATAACAAGCACGAATGGAAGTCGGAAGCTGCATATTGGCCTTCTGTAGTTCTGCAGAGCTGGTATGGAAAGGCCAAGTGTCTGAGTACTTCCAAAGCAAGGCCAATTATTGCATGAGACGTTAGAATGGCAATAATCCAGTCAGCCAGGGAAGCCCATTGCTATTTCTGCAATTTGACAATGTCACAGTGAGGGTCTTCCCAACTTCAGGGCTGGACTTAGCAGTTGCAGAATGGATTGCTGAGTGCACTATGAAAAGCTCCCAGGGAAATGACATCAGAAATTGGCAGCAATTAATCTGGAACATTGATTCCAAGAATAATATTTATCTGAAAAATAATGAATCAAATCCTGCAGGTCTAACTGGCCTACTATGAATAAATCAGACAAGTTTATTTTTGTATGACTCATTAATCATATTACCGTCATCACTGTGGTTATCCAAAAGTATTTTAATTTAATCAAAATGCAGTTAAAACTCATTTAAACAAATTTGGCCTCAATTGTACTGCCCCACACACAGACTAATCTTTTCCAGCGTGATGTGAGGAATTAGACACCAAAATACATCTTCCTATAGAGACCTGACTATGGATTTATGCAATACTTGATTTTGAGTATGCACTTTCCAACACTTTGCTTTTTATCCTGACTGCCAGATGAAAGAGAACAATATGCTGTGCTCTGAGGCTTCTGTCACGGTGTACATAGCTTGCACAGGCCATCTGCTGTGGAGTAATGTAGCTGCTGCAGTACATTGCTTTCCTAGCATATGTGTAACCTGACAGCTGTAGAGTGTAAGCCCTCTGGATTCATCAGGAATTCACTTGTATGTGTAGCTACTCTGTCCACGTAAAGCCGTATGTAAAATCATACTAACTCCTAGGTCACAGAGACCACAGAAGCATTGTAGCTTGCAGGGACATGGGTAGCTTCTAGTTCAAACTTCTACTTGGAGTGGGGTCAAGAATGAATTCAGGACCCTGGTGCTCAGAGCTTTGTCCGGCCAGATTTTGAAAACCTCCAGGGGCAGAGATCCCCCAGCCTCTCTGGCTCCTGCTACAGTGCTTAATTATTCTCATTTTTTTCCCCTTCTAACCATGCTGAACCTCTCCAGTTTCAGCTGATGGCACTGTCTCTTGCCCTCCTGCCAGGCACCACTGCAAAAGCCTGTCCCTAGCCCCTTGATCCCATGCCCATAGGCACCCGGGTGTGCTGTGAGGTGCCCCAAACCCTTCTCTGCTCCACACTGAACCAGCCCTGGCCTCCCAGACCCGCCTCTCAGGGCAAGTACTTCAGTCCCACAGTCCCAGTGGCCTCCTCTGAGCCCCTCTGGTTTGTCAATGTATCTCCCGTCTGGGCCCCAAACAGGACATAGCGCCCGGATGAGGCCTGATGGGTGCTGAGCAGAGAGAATCACCCCTGCCCGCCTCCCCCCACCCTGGATAAGAGAGAAAGTAGGAGAAAATCTCTGAGAGCGAGCCAAGTGCTGCCTGTGACGCCCCGTGGGAGGAAGCAGGGGAGCCCAGAGGGCTGGCCAGCGGGCTGGGGTGTGGGGAGAGCCCGTGGGACTTTGTCCTGCAGCCTCCCAGGGAGGCACGAGGTGTTAGCGAGTGAACCCTCTTGCCATATGTGCCTGGAGACGTCTGCCCCGGCCAGAGCGACCTGACGGGGCCCTGGGAAGACACGGCCGAGGCCTCGGCGACTGGCGTGAAACACCGATGCCGAGCACAAGACAAGAGATGGGGGGATGGAGTGGGCAGTGGAGTTGCGGTAACCCCAGATGCCTGTGCTGGGGCCGCAGCGCTGCTGGGGGGAGTGCCGTGGGCGAGGATGGCCCGTTGTGATGTCCCTGAGCGATGGACTGTGATGTCACCAGCGATGGACTATGACGTCCCCGAGCGATGGATTGTGACCAGGCGTCCCTCGCTGCTTATATTCGGGTGCCGAGTCTCACCCAGCTGGCTTGTGTCCACACTCCGGCTGAGCAAGTCTGCGAGGTTTGGAGTGTTTAGCAAGGCCTTTGGTGCTAGTGTTGTGGTCAGGGAGTTGTTTGTTGCAGCTCTCGGTGCCCGACACCAGAGCCATCGGAGGATTTTGCCCGGCCCTGCCAGGTTCAGGCAGCCGGGGCACGCAGGAGGCGCGCTCGCAGCAGCAGAGGTGAGCTGGGTGGGGAAACCTGACCCTGGGGAGCTGGGAGGGTTTCCTTCTGGAGGGACCTGGGCATTTCTTCCACCCCTCCCTGGACCCGCCAGTGACCGTGGCCTCTCTTCCTTTTCTAGCGTGACACCGGCTGCTGCAGCGCCGGTGAAAGCGAGCAGCTTGACATCCGCAGCTCCCCCCAGCCCACCGCAGCACGTGGAGAGCATGGCCACGGAGCTGGAGGACCGCTGTCCCATCTGCCTGGACAGCTGGGAGGAGGCCAGCTACGCGATGCCGTGCCTCCACCAATTCTGCTACGCGTGCATCCTGCGGTGGGCTGAGAGCAAGCCCGAGTGCCCCCTCTGCAAGAGGAGGGTCACATCCATCTTGCACTCGGTGCGGGGGGACGACAACTTTGAGGAGCATCTGCTCACACCAGCTGCAGCACCGTCAGTTGTCGTCCACCAGGCAGGAGGAGCTCCTAGCCGTCCAGCCGCCCACAATCTCCATCGCCCTGCAGCATCCCAGCCATCAGCTGCGGGGCTGGTGCCCAGGGCTCCTGTGGGCGGCCTCCATCCCCACATCTGGGCATTCCTCTTCCGAGAGGACTCAGCTCTGCTCCAGCCGGTGCAACTCTGGCTGCGACAGGAGCTGCGGCTGATCTTCAGGGGTGGCCACTGGGAAGCATCAGCAGTGCAGAGGCTTGTCCTATCCATGCTGCACCTCTTTGGCCTGGACGAGGAAACCCTGTTCCAGCTGCTGCAGGGTGCCCTGGGCGTGCACACGAGGATCTTTGTGCGCCGTCTGATTGACACCATCGTGGACCGGTGCAGCGGGGAGGCCCGACGTCGGATGGGCCTGGAGGACGCCCGTGCTGCTGAGGAGCAGGAGGGCAGCCCTGCAGCTGCCCCTGGCCCCACTGCCTCCCGAAGGGGGTCTCCTGCCCCCAGTCCAGCCCCCTCCAGCAGCCCTGACAGATCTGAGGCAGAAGAGCCCCCCAGCAACTCATCGGCTGCCCTTCGTGGGGGTCCTGGCAGCCCCCCCTCTGCCCTCGTGCCCACCGACGAGGAGCAAGAAGAGCCGCAGGAGGACCCAGAGGAGGCTGTGCAGGCCCTCCACTCCCAGCCGGGGCAGCGAACGCTCCCCTGGGGGGCCCCGGCGAGCTCCGAAGAGGAGGGCTGGCAGCCCTGGGGCCACTTCACCTCCAAACAAGAGGCCACCCCGCCAGCCATAGTAGGAGGGTGCCCCAAGAGCTGGTGAAACCAGCGCCGGGCCAGCGACTGGGACCACCAGCGCCCAGGGGGACTGGCAGACCGTCATCATTAGTCTAGATCTAAGGATCAAATAATACAGTAAATGTATGAAAACTACAGAAATAGTCTTGGTATTTCTAACAATGGAGTTGGCGTTGCTATCCCCACCCGTGTTGGTTTCTCATGTGGCCAGAAATGGCTACCAAGAGGATTTGGTCGATACTTTCCTCAGGGGCAGAAGCGAGGATGACTGTCCTGGAGTTCCTCGCAGCATCCTCGTGCCTTTTTTAAAGATGAGGTGCAACGTTTGGCGCTCTCTAGTTGTTGGTGCCTCCCCCAAGCTCCCCAACCTTTCAAAGATGACAGAGCGCAGCCTCACAGTGACATCAGCCAGCTCACTCAACACCGTCAGACAAATCTCATCAGGGTTGATGGACTTGTAGGGGACAAGATTTCTTAGGAGACCCTTGAGTTCAACGTCCTCTGATAGTGGAATTCCTCTGCTCCTTGATCCCTGCCTCTGGGCTAAAATGCCTGGGAAGAGTGTCAGTGAAGACTGAGATGAAGGCGGCACCGAGTACCTCAGCTTTGCCCGCGTTTGCTGTTAGTGTGTCATGCAGCCCATTCGGCAAGCAGGCGTGTACTTTCCTTGCCTGATTTACTGTTTCTGTAGCAGCAGAAGCCCTTCTTGTTGCTTTTCATATCCCTTGCTAACCCTGGCTTAGCTTTGGTTTTCCTGCGATCCAGAGATCGCATCTCTGCACACCTCAGCAGTGTTTCTATATCCTCTTTCATAACCTGTCCTAACTCCCCCCGCCTGTATACATCTTTCTTTGCATTGCTCTGCCATGAATGTCCTGCTTGGCCATGCCAGCCTCCTGATGGATCTGTTGTGGTTTTTTCTTAAGCCTCGGCACGGACTTTTCTTGTGTTTGGAGAAGATTATCCTTAAAGGCCTGCTAGCCCTTTTGCGCTCCTTTGCCCTTCAGGGTTGGCTCCCACAAGAGCTGCCTCCCACGTACCATTCCCTGAATAAGCCACAGCTTTCTCTCGCCAGGCCCAGGGCTACTCGCCTTTCTAACCCCTCCCCGGGATCTTGAACTCCTCTGTATCAATCAGGATCGTTGCAGTCATGGCTCCTATTCACTGTCGCAGCCCTGACCAGTTCTTCCTTGTTCCTAAGTAGCACATCCAGGACAGCATCACCCCAAGTTGGTCCATCCAGCATCTGTGTTACCCCTGACACCCTCCAGAAATCTCCCTGATGGCCTTTCCCTTGCACCAGGTGCCAGGGAGGTTGAAGTCCCCCAGGAGAACCAGTGCCAGTGACCAGAAACTCTACTCCAGAAAAACGTTTCGAAAGCAGGCATTTTCCACTGGCTGTTGACATTAAATGGGCATGAATGAGTGTGAGATGGTCTAGGAGGTAGTGTTTATTTTTCCGTTAGGGTGAGATTTTCCATTGAGTTGGCTGGTCTCTCTTCCACACGCCTTTATGCAGAGCTCCCTTTCGCTTTCTCCGTACCACGTATTAGCAGAGACCACCAGGGCACCTTTTGGGAAGGCTGAACCAGCTGCAAGCACGTCTCTGGAGTAGGTGAACCGCTACTTAGATTCCAGTTTGCAGTGACTGATACAGTGTGAGTTAATGCACCCTTAATCTAATGCTGCGCACTCAGGAGCTTTATGTGTCTCCTGTTGGCAGCACTATTTCTTTCACTACAGGAATAATTCGGCGGTTTACCTGAGGTGTGAAACTGCTACCAACCTTCCACAGTCATTCTCATTTATTGTGCAAGGCAACACTGAAGCAGCTTCACACTGTATTTGTCATCATAGTAAAGAGCAGCTGCTCAGGTTAATCAGCTTACCAGACCGCGAAGGTATCAGGCAGTGACCATGGGAGCAGTGGTAACTTGCAGCAAGGTAGTTGTAACCACTTCAGCCACTACCAGCTGCAGGCAGAAGAGTCTGGATGTTACTTTTTGCTGGCTTTATCAGTGACCTCTCATGTCTGCATGCCTCAAGGTCTGAAAAAAGTCATCAAAAGGGACTGCAGCCTTCAGACTTGGAGAAGTGCCACTCCGAAGCAGCGGTACTCCCTTGGATGAGGGAAATCCTTGTGTGCATTTTCAGCGCCGCACCCGGAAGCATGGGAATTCCCGTTAGAGTTTCCGTCAGCACTTGGACACCACGGATGTTAGCACTGGAGTCTGCACAGAAGCACCTGTAGTTCATACACACTGACATAAAGTTAGTGTGAGGTCAAAATGAAACCCAGCCTTTAGTGGTAGAAGGGGACTGAAACTTCTTTTAAGTAGGGGTTCACACTTGGGCTCTTTTATTTTGAGAGCAATTGCTTTTTTGTGGTTAACCTTTTAGCTTGATTGGCACTCAAACAGCTGCCAGGAATACTGGGAATGCACTATAAAATAACAGCGTGGCAAGTGCGTTAGACTATCCTCTTGACAGGCTTATGTATTTATTACACTAATTATGTGGGTGTAGTAATTGTATTAGGAATATCTAGATGCTATTTCCCGTCTGTAAAATCAGTACCAGGCATGGGGAAACCCACAAAAGATTTCTCAGCTGACTCTAATCTGCAAATTTTCCTTAAACATAACCGTAAATTTTCTCATTCGGTAGCAAAACCTTTGATTTTATTTTTTTTTCCCCCTACACAGAGATTTAGGTGCAGTAACTATAGTAATTATGTGAACTTCTTAACTTGAAATCGCTGTTCATTCATTTTACCCCATCTATTAAGGAAGCAAGGGACAAGGGTGGGGAGAGGAGTCTCAGTTCAGGGAGTGGCTACAAGGCATGCTGCCTCTGAGAGCTATTCCTGGAGCACTGCTTCTGACAGTCCAGCTTCACGCCAGCGCTGTGCCTGCAGTTAGAATCTACCCTTTCATATATCTTTTTGTTTGTTTGTTTATAGGCTCTCTTGCAGTCGTATCAGTGTCATTTTGCTACTCCAGGATATGAGGTTTGCCAAGAAAGGCCGTATGGGAGCTTGCAGTTGAACACAACGCTGCATACTGCATGTTGCCCAAAGCATTTTAAAGCAGAGGTCATCTTCCAGGCTTGTAACAGTCGAGCCTAGTGACTCTGGAAGCTTAGCCCATCGGTGTCAATGCCCGGAAGAGGCTATTGGCTGGGTGTCGGAATGAAGCTCTGTAAATCTGTGTATGCAGAAAGACTACTTGTCAGTGAGGAGAGGAAGGTATTGAATTCAGTATGCTTCACGAAAGTTTATTTGGAAATGCACAGATCTTTTTCTCTGTGAAAAGTTTCATTATTTAATCGGTGGTTTCTTGGAGTGCTAGACAGTTGAAAGGGAAGGGAATAAAAATTATTTGGGTTTGACAATTGCCAATGTGTGTCTCTGAGGACAGTTATCTGATGGCTGAGTCTGTTAGCAGGAAGGGCTGTTGTTGCTGTAGGGGGATTTTACAGTGTTTCAGAGTGCAGACTGTTTGCCAACTGTTTTAATATTAGGCCTTCTTTCAGCTTCTGTCCTGTCTTTGTCCCTGCCTGTGCTGTAATAACAAGCACGAATGGAAGTCGGAAGCTGCATATTGGCCTTCTGTAGTTCTGCAGAGCTGGTATGGAAAGGCCAAGTGTCTGAGTACTTCCAAAGCAAGGCCAATTATTGCATGAGACGTTAGAATGGCAAATAATCCAGTCAGCCAGGAAGCCCATTGCTATTTCTGCAATTTGACAATGTCACAGTGAGGGTCTTCCCAACTTCAGGGCTGGACTTAGCAGTTGCAGAATGGATTGCTGAGTGCACTATGAAAAGCTCCCAGGGAAATGACATCAGAAATTGGCAGCAATTAATCTGGAACATTGATTCCAAGAATAATATTTATCTGAAAAATAATGAATCAAATCCTGCAGGTCTAACTGGGCCTACTATGAATAAATCAGACAAGTTTATTTTTGTATGACTCATTAATCATATTACCGTCATCACTTGTGGTTATCCAAAAGTATTTTAATTTAATCAAAATGCAGTTAAAACTCATTTAAACAAATTTGGCCTCAATTGTACTGCCCCACACACAGACTAATCTTTTCCAGCGTGATGTGAGGAATTAGACACCAAAATACATCTTCCTATAGAGACCTGACTATGGATTTATGCAATACTTGATTTTGAGTATGCACTTTCCAACACTTTGCTTTTTATCCTGACTGCCAGATGAAAGAGAACAATATGCTGTGCTCTGAGGCTTCTGTCACGGTGTACATAGCTTGCACAGGCCATCTGCTGTGGAGTAATGTAGCTGCTGCAGTACATTGCTTTCCTAGCATATGTGTAACCTGACAGCTGTAGAGTGTAAGCCCTCTGGATTCATCAGGAATTCACTTGTATGTGTAGCTACTCTGTCCACGTAAAGCCGTATGTAAAATCATACTAACTCCTAGGTCACAGAGACCACAGAAGCATTGTAGCTTGCAGGGACATGGGTAGCTTCTAGTTCAAACTTCTACTTGGAGTGGGGTCAAGAATGAATTCAGACCCTGGTGCTCAGAGCTTTGTCCGGCCAGATTTTGAAAACCTCCAGGGGCAGAGATCCCACAGCCTCTCTGGCTCCTGCTACAGTGCTTAATTATTCTCATTTTTTTCCCCTTCTAACCATGCTGAACCTCTCCAGTTTCAGCTGATGGCACTGTCTCTTGCCCTCCTGCCAGGCACCACTGCAAAAAGCCTGTCCCTAGCCCCTTGATCCCATGCCCATAGGCACCCGGGTGTGCTGTGAGGTGCCCCAAACCCTTCTCTGCTCCACACTGAACCAGCCCTGGCCTCCCAGACCCGCCTCTCAGGGCAAGTACTTCAGTCCCACAGTCCCAGTGGCCTCCTCTGAGCCCCTCTGGTTTGTCAATGTATCTCCCGTCTGGGGCCCCAAACAGGACATAGCGCCCGGATGAGGCCTGATGGGTGCTGAGCAGAGAGAATCACCCCTGCCCGCCTCCCCCACCCTGGATAAGAGAGAAAGTAGGAGAAAATCTCTGAGAGCGAGCCAAGTGCTGCCTGTGACGCCCCGTGGGAGGAAGCAGGGGAGCCCAGAGGGCTGGCCAGCAGGGCTGGGGTGTGGGGAGAGCCCGTGGGACTTTGTCCTGCAGCCTCCCAGGGAGGCACGAGGTGTTAGCGAGTGAACCCTCTTGCCATATGTGCCTGGAGACGTCTGCCCCGGCCAGAGCGACCTGACGGGGCCCTGGGAAGACACGGCCGAGGCCTCGGCGACTGGCGTGAAACACCGATGCCGAGCACAAGACAAGAGATGGGGGGATGGAGTGGGCAGTGGTGTTGCGGTAACCCCAGATGCCTGTGCTGGGGCCGCAGCGCTGCTGGGGGGAGTGCCGTGGGCGAGGATGGCCCGTTGTGATGTCCCTGAGCGATGGACTGTGATGTCACCAGCGATGGACTATGACGTCCCCGAGCGATGGATTGTGACCAGGCGTCCCTCGCTGCTTATATTCGGGTGCCGAGTCTCACCCAGCTGGCTTGTGTCCACACTCCGGCTGAGCAAGTCTGCGAGGTTTGGAGTGTTTAGCAAGGCCTTTGGTGCTAGTGTCGTGGTCAGGGAGTTGTTTGTTGCAGCTCTCAGTGCCCGACACCAGAGCCATCGGAGGATTTTCCCCCCGGCCCTGCCAGGTTCAGGCAGCCGGGGCACGCAGGAGGCGCGCTCGCAGCAGCAGAGGTGAGCTGGGCGGGGAAACCTGACCCTGGGGAGCTGGGAGGGTTTCCTTCTGGAGGGACCTGGGCATTTCTTCCACCCTTCCCTGGACCCGCCAGTGACCGTGGCCTCTCTTCCTTTTCTAGCGTGACACCGGCTGCTGCAGCGCCGGTGAAAGCGAGCGGCTTGACATCCGCAGCTCCCCCCAGCCCACCGCAGCACGTGGAGAGCATGGCCACGGAGCTGGAGGACCGCTGTCCCATATGCCTGGACAGCTGGGAGGAGGCCAGCTACGTGATGCGTGCCTCCACCAATTCTGCTATGCGTGCATCCTGCGGTGGGCTGAGAGCAAGCCGAGTGCCCCCTCTGCAAGAGGAGGGTCACATCCATCTTGCACTCGGTGCGGGGGGACGACAACTTTGAGGAGCATCTGCTCACACCATCTGCAGCACCGTCAGTTGTCGTCCACCAGGCAGGAGGAGCTCCTAGCCGTCCAGCCGCCCACAATCTCCATCGCCCTGCAGCATCCCAGCCATCAGCTGCGGGGCTGGTGCCCAGGGCTCCTGTGGGCGGCCTCCATCCCCACATCTGGGCGTTCCTCTTCCGAGAGGACTCAGCTCTGCTCCGGCCGGTGCGACGCTGGCTGCGACAGGAGCTGCGGCTGATCTTCGGGGGTGGCCGCTGGGAAGCATCAGCAGCGCAGAGACTCGTCCTATCCGTCCTGCACCTCTTTGGCCTGGACGAGGAAACCCTGTTCCAGCTGCTGCAGGGTGCCCTGGGCGTGCACACGAGGATCTTTGTGCGCCGTCTGATTGACACCATCGTGGACCGGTGCAGCGGGGAGGCCCGACGTCGGATGGGCCTGGAGGACGCCCGTGCTGCTGAGGAGCAGGAGGGCAGCCCTGCAGCTGCCCCTGGCCCCACTGCCTCCCGAAGGGGGTCTCCTGCCCCCAGTCCAGCCCCCTCCAGCAGCCCTGACAGATCTGAGGCAGAAGAGCCCCCCAGCAACTCATCGGCTGCCCTTCGTGGGGGTCCTGGCAGCCCCCCTCTGCCCTCGTGCCCACCGACGAGGAGCAAGAAGAGCAGCAGGAGGACCCAGAGGAGGCTGTGCCCGGGCCCTCCACTCCCAGCCGGGGCAGCGAACGCTCCCCTGGGGGGCCCCGGCGAGCTCCGAAGAGGAGGGCTGGCAGCCCTGGGGCCACTTCACCTCCAAAACAAGAGGCCACCCCGCCAGCCATAGTAGGAGGGTGCCCCAAGAGCTGGTGAAACCAGCGCCGGGCCAGCAACTGGGGCACTCACCAGCCCCCAGGGGGACTGGCAGACCGTCATCATTAGTCTAGATCTAAGGATCAAATAATACAATAAATGTATGAAAACTACAGAAATAGTCTTGGTATTTCTAACAATGGAGTTGGCGTTGCTATCCCCACCCGTGTTGGTTTCTCATGTGGCCAGAAATGGCTACCAAGAGGATTTGGTCCATACTTTCCTCAGGGGCAGAAGCGAGGATGACTGTCCTGGAGTTCCTCGCATCATCCTCGTGCCTTTTTTTAAAGATGAGGTGCAACGTTTGGCGCTCTCTAGTGTTGGTGCTCCCCCAAGCTCCCCAACCTTTCAAAGATGACAGAGCGCAGCCTCACAGTGACATCAGCCAGCTCACTCAACACCGTCAGACAAATCTCATCAGGGTTGATGGACTTGTAGGGGACAAGATTTCTTAGGAGACCCTTGAGTTCAACGTCCTCTGATAGTGGAATTCCTCTGCTCCTTGATCCCTGCCTCTGGGCTAAAATGCCTGGGAACAGTGTCAGTGAAGACTGAGATGAAGGCGGCACCGAGTACCTCAGCTTTGCCCGCGTTTGCTGTTAGTGTGTCATGCAGCCCATTCGGCAAGCAGGCGTGTACTTTCCTTGCCTGATTTACTGTTTCTGTAGCAGCAGAAGCCCTTCTTGTTGCTTTTCATATCCTTGCTAACCCTGGCTTAGCTTTGGTTTTCCTGCGATCCAGAGATCGCATCTCTGCACACCTCAGCAGTGTTTCTATATCCTCTTTCATAACCTGTCCTAACTCCCCCCGCCTGTATACATCTTTCTTTGCATTGCTCTGCCATGAATGTCCTGCTTGGCCAGGCCAGCCTCCTGATGGATCTGTTGTGGTTTTTTCTTAAGCATCAGCATGGACTTTTCTTGTGTTTGGAGAAGATTATCCTTAAAGGCCTGCTAGCCCTTTTGCGCTCCTTTGCCCTTCAGGGTTGGCTCCACAAGAGCTGCCTCCCACGTACCATTCCCTGAATAAGCCACAGCTTTCTCTCGCCAGGCCCAGGGCTACTCGCCTTTCTAACCCACCCCCCCTCCCCGGGATCTTGAACTCCTCTGTATCAATCAGGATCGTTGCAGTCATGGCTCCTATTCACTATCGCAGCCCTGACCAGTTCTTCCTTGTTCCTAAGTAGCACATCCAGGACAGCATCACCCCAAGTTGGTCCATCCAGCATCTGTGTTACCCCTGACACCCTCCAGAAATCTCCCTGATGGCCTTTCCCTTGCACCAGGTGCCAGGGAGGTTGAAGTCCCCCAGGAGAACCAGTGCCAGTGACCAGAAACTCTACTCCAGAAAAACGTTTCGAAAGCAGGCATTTTCCGCTGGCTGTTGACATTAAATGGGCATGAATGAGAGTGAGATGGTCTAGGAGGTAGTGTTTATTTTTCCGTTAGGGTGAGATTTTCCATTGAGTTGGCTGGTCTCTCTTCCACACGCCTTTATGCAGAGCTCCCTTTCGCTTTCTCCGTACCACGTATTAGCAGAGAACACCAGGGCACCTTTTGGGAAGGCTGAACCAGCTGCCAGCACGTCTCTGGAGTAGGTGAACCGCTACTTAGATTCCAGTTTGCAGTAATTGATACAGTGTGAGTTAATTCACCCTTAATCTAATGCTGCATGCACTCAGGAGCTTTATCTGTCTCCTGTTGGCAGCACTATTTCTTTCACTACAGGAATAATTTGGCGGTTTACCTGAGGTATGAAACTGCTACCAACCTTCCACAGTCATTCTCATTTATTGTGCAAGGCAACACTGAAGCAGCTTCACACTGTATTTGTCATCATAGTAAAGAGCAGCTGCTCAGGTTAATCAGCTTACCAGACCGCGAAGGTATCAGGCAGTGACCATGGGAGCAGTGGTAACTTGCAGCAAGGTAGTTGTAACCACTTCAGCCACTACCAGCTGCAGGCAGAAGAGTCTGGATGTTACTTTTTGCTGGCTTTATCAGTGACCTCTCATGTCTGCATGCCTCAAGGTCTGAAAAAAGTCATCAAAAGGGACTGCAGCCTTCAGACTTGGAGAAGTGCCACTCCGAAGCAGCGGTACTCCCTTAGGTGAGGGAAATCCTTGTGTGCATTTTCAGCGCCGCACCCGGAAGCATGGGAATTCCCGGTAGAGCTTCCGTCAGCACTTGGACACCACGGATGTTAGCACTGGAGTCTGCACAGAAGCACCTGTAGTTCATACACACTGACATAAAGTTAGTGTGAGGTCAAAATGAAACCCAGCCTTTAGTGGTAGAAGGGGACTGAAACTTCTTTTAAGTAGGGGTTCACACTTGGGCTCTTTTATTTTGAGAGCAATTGCTTTTTTGTTGTTAACCTTTTAGCTTGATTGGCACTCAAACAGCTGCCAGGAATACTGGGAATGCACTATAAAATAACAGCGTGGCAAGTGCGTTAGACTATCCTCTTGACAGGCTTATGTATTTATTACACTAATTATGTGGGTGTAGTAATTGTATTAGGAATATCTAGATGCTATTTCCCGTCTGTAAAATCAGTACCAGGCATGGGGAAACCCACAAAAGATTTCTCAGCTGACTCTAATCTGCAAATTTTCCTTAAACATACCGTAAATTTTCTCATTCGGTAGCAAAACCTTTGATTTTATTTTTTTTTCCCCCTACACAGAGATTTAGGTGCAGTAACTATAGTAATTATGTGAACTTCTTAACTTGAAATCGCTGTTCATTCATTTTACCCCATCTATTAAGGAAGCAAGGGACAAGGGGTGGGGAGAGGAGTCTCAGTTCAGGGAGTGGCTACAAGGCATGCTGCCTCTGAGAGCTATTCCTGGAGCACTGCTTCTGACAGTCCAGCTTCACGCCAGCGCTGTGCCTGCAGTTAGAATCTAGCCCTTTCATATATCTTTTTGTTTGTTTGTTTATAGGCTCTCTTGCAGTCGTATCAGTGTCATTTTGCTACTCCAGGATATGAGGTTTGCCAAGAAAGGCCGTATGGGAGCTTGCAGTTGAACACAACGCTGCATACTGCATGTTGCCCAAAGCATTTTAAAGCAGAGGTCATCTTCCAGGCTTGTAACAGTCGAGCCTAGTGACTCTGGAAGCTTAGCCCATCGGTGTCAATGCCCGGAAGAGGCTATTGGCTGGGTGTCGGAATGAAGCTCTGTAAATCTGTGTATGCAGAAAGACTACTTGTCAGTGAGGAGAGGAAGGTATTGAATTCAGTATGCTTCACGAAAGTTTATTTGGAAATGCACAGAACTTTTTTTCTGTGAAAAGTTTCGTTATTTAATCAGTGGTTTCTTTGGAGGACCGGGGCCTGTTGTGCTTGTTGACTTGTTGTGAGAACTTACTCTGTGAAAAGAAGCTTTGTAATGGTGTCCCATGTTACGATGTGCAGTTCGAGTATAAGGTAATAGCAAAGGCCTTGAAACATGGGTGTGGGCTAAAAGAGCATCCCCAAGGCTATAAAAAGTTCACTAGTAGTCAGTTACTGGTCATGGAAGAAGTACAGCCTTGAGACCTGAGAAAAACTGTATCATGAAGAGAAAAAAGAGGAAGAAGCTAAGCAAGAAAAATGTTGACCAACAGGCTAATATGCTAACAACCTGGAAAGTAACGCTTTCAAGTCTCGCACTGCAGTGAAGTCCATCAGGCAGAGGCCTAAGGCTGAGACCCTGCTTAGAGAGTCAAATATCTTAGGGTAAGATTTCACCACTGAGTGAATTTTCTCATTACACATACCGGATCAAAGCTGTGAGCACACTCGTGGCTTCAAGGACCCTGGCTGTTAGGGACCCTTAGATGCGACAGCATTGTCCAGGGCTCTGCATAACAAGATCAGTGTTTACATGTCTGTGTGTTTTCACCTCAGATTATGCGTGTTTCACCTCTTCAGCCACAAAAAAATCCCTATTGCGCGTTACTACAGTTTGTCTAGCTACTCTTGGTAAAAGGCTCTGCGGTTTCTCTGGCAAACATCGAGGCAAATACTTGCATCAGTCAATGCTCATCGTAAGTCAGTGCATTCAATCTCTGCACTAACTTGCAATAAGTGCCTACACCCTGTTGCCTGGGTCATCCCACTGTCTTAGATACCTGTATGTTATTAAGGCTGCCGATCACGATTAGCATTACCATAATTTTTACAAGTCCTACCCAGATGTTAGACTGATGGCAGATAAAGAATATGAAGGTGGTTCTCACCCAAAGAACTGACAATCTAAGGAAGCAAGGAATGAAACCGTGCTTGCAAGAAAGGAGGACGTCCATAGCAGAAGTTATGTTTCAGACCTTTTGGAGGCGAGTGCTGACTTTTCAAAACCAAGTGAGAAGCGACAGGAACAGCAGCATGGCTTGCACAAGGCCCTGAAGGTGGAGAAAGCAGCTTGTATTGGCTGTGCTGAACCAGGGGAGGTAGGCAGAGGGCAGTACTCCAGGTGGATGCCTGTGGGGCTGGATACCAGCAGATAAGCAGCAGCAGAGACAGGGAAGAAGGAAGATTTTGAGCTTGTGATGGTGGTTAGGAAGAGCTGTTACTTAGGTGGATGTGTAGAAGGACTCCAGAAGGGCAGCACAGTCTGGAGGGCTTTGGATCAAATGGAGCACACACTGGTAATGGAGGGGTGAGCGCGAGTAGCAGAGTGAGTGGCAGGCGGTAACAGGAAGAGCTCCCTCCTCACCCTTAATGAAAGGCAGCATTTACACCTTTCACGAGTGAAAATTTACACCTTTCACGAGTGTCACTGTCTCTTGCCCTCCTGCCAGGCACCACTGCAAAAAGCCTGTCCCTAGCCCCTTGATCCATGCCCATAGGCACCCGGGTGTGCTGTGAGGTGCCCCAAACCCTTCTCTGCTCCACACTGAACCAGCCCTGGCCTCCCAGACCCGCCTCTCAGGGCAAGTACTTCAGTCCCACAGTCCCAGTGGCCTCCTCTGAGCCCCTCTGGTTTGTCAATGTATCTCCCGTCTGGGGCCCCAAACAGGACATAGCGCCCGGATGAGGCCTGATGGGTGCTGAGCAGAGAGAATCACCCCTGCCCGCCTCCCCCCACCCTGGATAAGAGAGAAAGTAGGAGAAAATCTCTGAGAGCGAGCCAAGTGCTGCCTGTGACGCCCCGTGGGAGGAAGCAGGGGAGCCCAGAGGGCTGGCCAGCCGGGCTGGGGTGTGGGGAGAGCCCGTGGGACTTTGTCCTGCAGCCTCCCAGGGAGGCACGAGGTGTTAGCGAGTGAACCCTCTTGCCATATGTGCCTGGAGACGTCTGCCCCGGCCAGAGCGACCTGACGGGGCCCTGGGAAGACACGGCCGAGGCCTCGGCGACTGGCGTGAAACACCGATGCCGAGCACAAGACAAGAGATGGGGGATGGAGTGGGCAGTGGTGTTGCGGTAACCCCAGATGCCTGTGCTGGGGCCGCAGCGCTGCTGGGGGGAGTGCCGTGGGCGAGGATGGCCCTTGTGATGTCCCTGAGCGATGGACTGTGATGTCACCAGCGATGGACTATGACGTCCCCGAGCGATGGATTGTGACCAGGCGTCCCTCGCTGCTTATATTCGGGTGCCGAGTCTCACCCAGCTGGCTTGTGTCCACACTCCGGCTGAGCAAGTCTGCGAGGTTTGGAGTGTTTAGCAAGGCCTTTGGTGCTAGTGTCGTGGTCAGGGAGTTGTTTGTTGCAGCTCTCAGTGCCCGACACCAGAGCCATCGGAGGATTTTCCCCCCGGCCCTGCCAGGTTCAGGCAGCCGGGGCACGCAGGAGGCGCGCTCGCAGCAGCAGAGGTGAGCTGGGTGGGGAAACCTGACCCTGGGGAGCTGGGAGGGTTTCCTTCTGGAGGGACCTGGGCATTTCTTCCACCCTTCCCTGGACCCGCCAGTGACCGTGGCCTCTCTTCCTTTTCTAGCGTGACACCGGCTGCTGCAGCGCCGGTGAAAGCGAGCGGCTTGACATCCGCAGCTCCCCCCAGCCCACCGCAGCACGTGGAGAGCATGGCCACGGAGCTGGAGGACCGCTGTCCCATATGCCTGGACAGCTGGGAGGAGGCCAGCTACGTGATGCCGTGCCTCCACCAATTCTGCTATGCGTGCATCCTGCGGTGGGCTGAGAGCAAGCCCGAGTGCCCCCTCTGCAAGAGGAGGGTCACATCCATCTTGCACTCGGTGCGGGGGGACGACAACTTTGAGGAGCATCTGCTCACACCATCTGCAGCACCGTCAGTTGTCGTCCACCAGGCAGGAGGAGCTCCTAGCCGTCCAGCCGCCCACAATCTCCATCGCCCTGCAGCATCCCAGCCATCAGCTGCGGGGCTGGTGCCCAGGGCTCCTGTGGGCGGCCTCCATCCCCACATCTGGGCGTTCCTCTTCCGAGAGGACTCAGCTCTGCTCCGGCCGGTGCGACGCTGGCTGCGACAGGAGCTGCGGCTGATCTTCGGGGGTGGCCGCTGGGAAGCATCAGCAGCGCAGAGACTCGTCCTATCCGTCCTGCACCTCTTTGGCCTGGACGAGGAAACCCTGTTCCAGCTGCTGCAGGGTGCCCTGGGCGTGCACACGAGGATCTTTGTGCGCCGTCTGATTGACACCATCGTGGACCGGTGCAGCGGGGAGGCCCGACGTCGGATGGGCCTGGAGGACGCCCGTGCTGCTGAGGAGCAGGAGGGCAGCCCTGCAGCTGCCCCTGGCCCCACTGCCTCCCGAAGGGGGTCTCCTGCCCCCAGTCCAGCCCCCTCCAGCAGCCCTGACAGATCTGAGGCAGAAGAGCCCCCAGCAACTCATCGGCTGCCCTTCGTGGGGGTCCTGGCAGCCCCCCCTCTGCCCTCGTGCCCACCGACGAGGAGCAAGAAGAGCAGCAGGAGGACCCAGAGGAGGCTGTGCCCGGGCCCTCCACTCCCAGCCGGGGCAGCGAACGCTCCCCTGGGGGGCCCCGGCGAGCTCCGAAGAGGAGGGCTGGCAGCCCTGGGGCCACTTCACCTCCAAACAAGAGGCCACCCCGCCAGCCATAGTAGGAGGGTGCCCCAAGAGCTGGTGAAACCAGCGCCGGGCCAGCAACTGGGGCACTCACCAGCCCCCAGGGGACTGGCAGCCGTCATCATTAGTTTAGATCTAAGGATCAAATAATACAATAAATGTATGAAAACTACAGAAATAGTCTTGGTATTTCTAACAATGGAGTTGGCGTTGCTATCCCCACCCGTGTTGGTTTCTCATGTGGCCAGAAATGGCTACCAAGAGGATTTGGTCCATACTTTCCTCAGGGGCAGAAGCGAGGATGACTGTCCTGGAGTTCCTCGCATCATCCTCGTGCCTTTTTTAAAGATGAGGTGCAACGTTTGGCGCTCTCTAGTCGTTGGTGCCTCCCCCAAGCTCCCCAACCTTTCAAAGATGACAGAGCGCAGCCTCACAGTGACATCAGCCAGCTCACTCAACACCGTCAGACAAATCTCATCAGGGTTGATGGACTTGTAGGGGACAAGATTTCTTAGGAGACCCTTGAGTTCAACGTCCTCTGATAGTGGAATTCCTCTGCTCCTTGATCCCTGCCTCTGGGCTAAAATGCCTGGGAACAGTGTCAGTGAAGACTGAGATGAAGGCGGCACCGAGTACCTCAGCTTTGCCCGCGTTTGCTGTTAGTGTGTCATGCAGCCCATTCGGCAAGCAGGCGTGTACTTTCCTTGCCTGATTTACTGTTTCTGTAGCAGCAGAAGCCCTTCTTGTTGCTTTTCATATCCCTTGCTAACCCTGGCTTAGCTTTGGTTTTCCTGCGATCCAGAGATCGCATCTCTGCACACCTCAGCAGTGTTTCTATATCCTCTTTCATAACCTGTCCTAACTCCCCCGCCTGTATACATCTTTCTTTGCATTGCTCTGCCATGAATGTCCTGCTTGGCCAGGCCAGCCTCCTGATGGATCTGTTGTGGTTTTTCTTAAGCATCAGCATGGACTTTTCTTGTGTTTGGAGAAGATTATCCTTAAAGGCCTGCTAGCCCTTTTGCGCTCCTTTGCCCTTCAGGGTTGGCTCCCACAAGAGCTGCCTCCCACGTACCATTCCCTGAATAAGCCACAGCTTTCTCTCGCCAGGCCCAGGGCTACTCGCCTTTCTAACCCCCCCCCCTCCCCGGGATCTTGAACTCCTCTGTATCAATCAGGATCGTTGCAGTCATGGCTCCTATTCACTATCGCAGCCCTGACCAGTTCTTCCTTGTTCCTAAGTAGCACATCCAGGACAGCATCACCCCAAGTTGGTCCATCCAGCATCTGTGTTACCCCTGACACCCTCCAGAAATCTCCCTGATGGCCTTTCCCTTGCACCAGGTGCCAGGGAGGTTGAAGTCCCCCAGGAGAACCAGTGCCAGTGACCAGAAACTCTACTCCAGAAAAACGTTTCGAAAGCAGGCATTTTCCGCTGGCTGTTGACATTAAATGGGCATGAATGAGAGTGAGATGGTCTAGGAGGTAGTGTTTATTTTTCCGTTAGGGTGAGATTTTCCATTGAGTTGGCTGGTCTCTCTTCCACACGCCTTTATGCAGAGCTCCCATTCGCTTTCTCCGTACCACGTATTAGCAGAGACCACCAGGGCACCTTTTGGGAAGGCTGAACCAGCTGCAAGCACGTCTCTGGAGTAGGTGAACCGCTACTTAGATTCCAGTTTGCAGTAATTGATACAGTGTGAGTTAATTCACCCTTAATCTAATGCTGCATGCACTCAGGAGCTTTATCTGTCTCCTGTTGGCAGCACTATTTCTTTCACTACAGGAATAATTGGCGGTTTACCTGAGGTATGAAACTGCTACCAACCTTCCACAGTCATTCTCATTTATTGTGCAAGGCAACACTGAAGCAGCTTCACACTGTATTTGTCATCATAGTAAAGAGCAGCTGCTCAGGTTAATCAGCTTACCAGACCGCGAAGGTATCAGGCAGTGACCATGGGAGCAGTGGTAACTTGCAGCAAGGTAGTTGTAACCACTTCAGCCACTACCAGCTGCAGGCAGAAGAGTCTGGATGTTACTTTTTGCTGGCTTTATCAGTGACCTCTCATGTCTGCATGCCTCAAGGTCTGAAAAAAGTCATCAAAAGGGACTGCAGCCTTCAGACTTGGAGAAGTGCCACTCCGAAGCAGCGGTACTCCCTTGGGTGAGGGAAATCCTTGTGTGCATTTTCAGCGCCGCACCCGGAAGCATGGGAATTCCCGGTAGAGCTTCCGTCAGCACTTGGACACCACGGATGTTAGCACTGGAGTCTGCACAGAAGCACCTGTAGTTCATACACACTGACATAAAGTTAGTGTGAGGTCAAAATGAAACCCAGCCTTTAGTGGTAGAAGGGGACTGAAACTTCTTTTAAGTAGGGGTTCACACTTGGGCTCTTTTATTTTGAGAGCAATTGCTTTTTTGTTGTTAACCTTTTAGCTTGATTGGCACTCAAACAGCTGCCAG
Organism: Gymnogyps californianus; assembly: GCF_018139145.2. Classification (NCBI taxonomy): domain Eukaryota; kingdom Metazoa; phylum Chordata; class Aves; order Accipitriformes; family Cathartidae; genus Gymnogyps; species Gymnogyps californianus. Next base: position 14,911 of record NW_026114164.1, on the reverse strand, counting down.
GAATACTGGGAATGCACTATAAAATAACAGCGTGGCAAGTGCGTTAGACTATCCTCTTGACAGGCTTATGTATTTATTACACTAATTATGTGGGTGTAGTAATTGTATTAGGAATATCTAGATGCTATTTCCCGTCTGTAAAATCAGTACCAGGCATGGGGAAACCCACAAAAGATTTCTCAGCTGACTCTAATCTGCAAATTTTCCTTAAACATACCGTAAATTTTCTCATTCGGTAGCAAAACCTTTGATTTTATTTTTTTTTCCCCCTACACAGAGATTTAGGTGCAGTAACTATAGTAATTATGTGAACTTCTTAACTTGAAATCGCTGTTCATTCATTTTACCCCATCTATTAAGGAAGCAAGGGACAAGGGGTGGGGAGAGGAGTCTCAGTTCAGGGAGTGGCTACAAGGCATGCTGCCTCTGAGAGCTATTCCTGGAGCACTGCTTCTGACAGTCCAGCTTCACGCCAGCGCTGTGCCTGCAGTTAGAATCTAGCCCTTTCATATATCTTTTTGTTTGTTTGTTTATAGGCTCTCTTGCAGTCGTATCAGTGTCATTTTGCTACTCCAGGATATGAGGTTTGCCAAGAAAGGCCGTATGGGAGCTTGCAGTTGAACACAACGCTGCATACTGCATGTTGCCCAAAGCATTTTAAAGCAGAGGTCATCTTCCAGGCTTGTAACAGTCGAGCCTAGTGACTCTGGAAGCTTAGCCCATCGGTGTCAATGCCCGGAAGAGGCTATTGGCTGGGTGTCGGAATGAAGCTCTGTAAATCTGTGTATGCAGAAAGACTACTTGTCAGTGAGGAGAGGAAGGTATTGAATTCAGTATGCTTCACGAAAGTTTATTTGGAAATGCACAGATCTTTTTCTCTGTGAAAAGTTTCATTATTTAATCGGTGGTTTCTTTGGAGTGCTAGACAGTTGAAAGGGAAGGGAATAAAAATTATTTGGGTTTGACAATTGCCAATGTGTGTCTCTGAGGACAGTTATCTGATGGCTGAGTCTGTTAGCAGGAAGGGCTGTTGTTGCTGTAGGGGATTTTACAGTGTTTCAGAGTGCAGACTGTTTGCCAACTGTTTTAATATTTAGGCCTTCTTTCAGCTTCTGTCCTGTCTTTGTCCCTGCCTGTGCTGTAATAACAAGCACGAATGGAAGTCGGAAGCTGCATATTGGCCTTCTGTAGTTCTGCAGAGCTGGTATGGAAAGGCCAAGTGTCTGAGTACTTCCAAAGCAAGGCCAATTATTGCATGAGACGTTAGAATGGCAAATAATCCAGTCAGCCAGGGAAGCCCATTGCTATTTCTGCAATTTGACAATGTCACAGTGAGGGTCTTCCCAACTTCAGGGCTGGACTTAGCAGTTGCAGAATGGATTGCTGAGTGCACTATGAAAAGCTCCCAGGGAAATGACATCAGAAATTGGCAGCAATTAATCTGGAACATTGATTCCAAGAATAATATTTATCTGAAAAAATAATGAATCAAATCCTGCAGGTCTAACTGGGCCTACTATGAATAAATCAGACAAGTTTATTTTTGTATGACTCATTAATCATATTACCGTCATCACTGTGGTTATCCAAAAGTATTTTAATTTAATCAAAATGCAGTTAAAACTCATTTAAACAAATTTGGCCTCAATTGTACTGCCCCACACACAGACTAATCTTTTCCAGCGTGATGTGAGGAATTAGACACCAAAATACATCTTCCTATAGAGACCTGACTATGGATTTATGCAATACTTGATTTTGAGTATGCACTTTCCAACACTTTGCTTTTTATCCTGACTGCCAGATGAAAGAGAACAATATGCTGTGCTCTGAGGCTTCTGTCACGGTGTACATAGCTTGCACAGGCCATCTGCTGTGGAGTAATGTAGCTGCTGCAGTACATTGCTTTCCTAGCATATGTGTAACCTGACAGCTGTAGAGTGTAAGCCCTCTGGATTCATCAGGAATTCACTTGTATGTGTAGCTACTCTGTCCACGTAAAGCCGTATGTAAAATCATACTAACTCCTAGGTCACAGAGACCACAGAAGCATTGTAGCTTGCAGGGACATGGGTAGCTTCTAGTTCAAACTTCTACTTGGAGTGGGGTCAAGAATGAATTCAGACCCTGGTGCTCAGAGCTTTGTCCGGCCAGATTTTGAAAACCTCCAGGGGCAGAGATCCCCCAGCCTCTCTGGCTCCTGCTACAGTGCTTAATTATTCTCATTTTTTTCCCCTTCTAACCATGCTGAACCTCTCCAGTTTCAGCTGATGGCACTGTCTCTTGCCCTCCTGCCAGGCACCACTGCAAAAAGCCTGTCCCTAGCCCCTTGATCCCATGCCCATAGGCACCCGGGTGTGCTGTGAGGTGCCCCAAACCCTTCTCTGCTCCACACTGAACCAGCCCTGGCCTCCCAGACCCGCCTCTCAGGGCAAGTACTTCAGTCCCACAGTCCCAGTGGCCTCCTCTGAGCCCCTCTGGTTTGTCAATGTATCTCCCGTCTGGGGCCCCAAACAGGACATAGCGCCCGGATGAGGCCTGATGGGTGCTGAGCAGAGAGAATCACCCCTGCCCGCCTCCCCCCACCCTGGATAAGAGAGAAAGTAGGAGAAAATCTCTGAGAGCGAGCCAAGTGCTGCCTGTGACGCCCCGTGGGAGGAAGCAGGGGAGCCCAGAGGGCTGGCCAGCAGGGCTGGGGTGTGGGGAGAGCCCGTGGGACTTTGTCCTGCAGCCTCCCAGGGAGGCACGAGGTGTTAGCGAGTGAACCCTCTTGCCATATGTGCCTGGAGACGTCTGCCCCGGCCAGAGCGACCTGACGGGGCCCTGGGAAGACACGGCCGAGGCCTCGGCGACTGGCGTGAAACACCGATGCCGAGCACAAGACAAGAGATGGGGGATGGAGTGGGCAGTGGTGTTGCGGTAACCCCAGATGCCTGTGCTGGGGCCGCAGCGCTGCTGGGGGGAGTGCCGTGGGCGAGGATGGCCCGTTGTGATGTCCCTGAGCGATGGACTGTGATGTCACCAGCGATGGACTATGACGTCCCCGAGCGATGGATTGTGACCAGGCGTCCCTCGCTGCTTATATTCGGGTGCCGAGTCTCACCCAGCTGGCTTGTGTCCACACTCCGGCTGAGCAAGTCTGCGAGGTTTGGAGTGTTTAGCAAGGCCTTTGGTGCTAGTGTCGTGGTCAGGGAGTTGTTTGTTGCAGCTCTCAGTGCCCGACACCAGAGCCATCGGAGGATTTTCCCCCCGGCCCTGCCAGGTTCAGGCAGCCGGGGCACGCAGGAGGCGCGCTCGCAGCAGCAGAGGTGAGCTGGGTGGGGAAACCTGACCCTGGGGAGCTGGGAGGGTTTCCTTCTGGAGGGACCTGGGCATTTCTTCCACCCTTCCCTGGACCCGCCAGTGACCGTGGCCTCTCTTCCTTTTCTAGCGTGACACCGGCTGCTGCAGCGCCGGTGAAAGCGAGCGGCTTGACATCCGCAGCTCCCCCCAGCCCACCGCAGCACGTGGAGAGCATGGCCACGGAGCTGGAGGACCGCTGTCCCATATGCCTGGACAGCTGGGAGGAGGCCAGCTACGTGATGCCGTGCCTCCACCAATTCTGCTATGCGTGCATCCTGCGGTGGGCTGAGAGCAAGCCCGAGTGCCCCCTCTGCAAGAGGAGGGTCACATCCATCTTGCACTCGGTGCGGGGGGACGACAACTTTGAGGAGCATCTGCTCACACCATCTGCAGCACCGTCAGTTGTCGTCCACCAGGCAGGAGGAGCTCCTAGCCGTCCAGCCGCCCACAATCTCCATCGCCCTGCAGCATCCCAGCCATCAGCTGCGGGGCTGGTGCCCAGGGCTCCTGTGGGCGGCCTCCATCCCCACATCTGGGCGTTCCTCTTCCGAGAGGACTCAGCTCTGCTCCGGCCGGTGCGACGCTGGCTGCGACAGGAGCTGCGGCTGATCTTCGGGGGTGGCCGCTGGGAAGCATCAGCAGCGCAGAGACTCGTCCTATCCGTCCTGCACCTCTTTGGCCTGGACGAGGAAACCCTGTTCCAGCTGCTGCAGGGTGCCCTGGGCGTGCACACGAGGATCTTTGTGCGCCGTCTGGTTGACACCATCGTGGACCGGTGCAGCGGGGAGGCCCGACGTCGGATGGGCCTGGAGGACGCCCGTGCTGCTGAGGAGCAGGAGGGCAGCCCTGCAGCTGCCCCTGGCCCCACTGCCTCCCGAAGGGGGTCTCCTGCCCCCAGTCCAGCCCCCTCCAGCAGCCCTGACAGATCTGAGGCAGAAGAACCCCCCAGCAACTCATCGGCTGCCCTTCGTGGGGGTCCTGGCAGCCCCCCCTCTGCCCTCGTGCCCACCGACGAGGAGCAAGAAGAGCAGCAGGAGGACCCAGAGGAGGCTGTGCCCGGGCCCTCCACTCCCAGCCGGGGCAGCGAACGCTCCCCTGGGGGGCCCCGGCGAGCTCCGAAGAGGAGGGCTGGCAGCCCTGGGGCCACTTCACCTCCAAACAAGAGGCCACCCCGCCAGCCATAGTAGGAGGGTGCCCCAAGAGCTGGTGAAACCAGCGCCGGGCCAGCAACTGGGGCACTCACCAGCCCCCAGGGGGACTGGCAGACCGTCATCATTAGTCTAGATCTAAGGATCAAATAATACAATAAATGTATGAAAACTACAGAAATAGTCTTGGTATTTCTAACAATGGAGTTGGCGTTGCTATCCCCACCCGTGTTGGTTTCTCATGTGGCCAGAAATGGCTACCAAGAGGATTTGGTCCATACTTTCCTCAGGGGCAGAAGCGAGGATGACTGTCCTGGAGTTCCTCGCATCATCCTCGTGCCTTTTTTAAAGATGAGGTGCAACGTTTGGCGCTCTCTAGTCGTTGGTGCCTCCCCCAAGCTCCCCAACCTTTCAAAGATGACAGAGCGCAGCCTCACAGTGACATCAGCCAGCTCACTCAACACCGTCAGACAAATCTCATCAGGGTTGATGGACTTGTAGGGGACAAGATTTCTTAGGAGACCCTTGAGTTCAACGTCCTCTGATAGTGGAATTCCTCTGCTCCTTGATCCCTGCCTCTGGGCTAAAATGCCTGGGAACAGTGTCAGTGAAGACTGAGATGAAGGCGGCACCGAGTACCTCAGCTTTGCCCGCGTTTGCTGTTAGTGTGTCATGCAGCCCATTCGGCAAGCAGGCGTGTACTTTCCTTGCCTGATTTACTGTTTCTGTAGCAGCAGAAGCCCTTCTTGTTGCTTTTCATATCCCTTGCTAACCCTGGCTTAGCTTTGGTTTTCCTGCGATCCAGAGATCGCATCTCTGCACACCTCAGCAGTGTTTCTATATCCTCTTTCATAACCTGTCCTAACTCCCCCCGCCTGTATACATCTTTCTTTGCATTGCTCTGCCATGAATGTCCTGCTTGGCCAGGCCAGCCTCCTGATGGATCTGTTGTGGTTTTTTCTTAAGCATCAGCATGGACTTTTCTTGTGTTTGGAGAAGATTATCCTTAAAGGCCTGCTAGCCCTTTTGCGCTCCTTTGCCCTTCAGGGTTGGCTCCCACAAGAGCTGCCTCCCACGTACCATTCCCTGAATAAGCCACAGCTTTCTCTCGCCAGGCCCAGGGCTACTCGCCTTTCTAACCCACCCCCCCTCCCCGGGATCTTGAACTCCTCTGTATCAATCAGGATCGTTGCAGTCATGGCTCCTATTCACTATCGCAGCCCTGACCAGTTCTTCCTTGTTCCTAAGTAGCACATCCAGGACAGCATCACCCCAAGTTGGTCCATCCAGCATCTGTGTTACCCCTGACACCCTCCAGAAATCTCCCTGATGGCCTTTCCCTTGCACCAGGTGCCAGGGAGGTTGAAGTCCCCCAGGAGAACCAGTGCCAGTGACCAGAAACTCTACTCCAGAAAAACGTTTCGAAAGCAGGCATTTTCCGCTGGCTGTTGACATTAAATGGGCATGAATGAGAGTGAGATGGTCTAGGAGGTAGTGTTTATTTTTCCGTTAGGGTGAGATTTTCCATTGAGTTGGCTGGTCTCTCTTCCACACGCCTTTATGCAGAGCTCCCATTCGCTTTCTCCGTACCACGTATTAGCAGAGAACACCAGGGCACCTTTTGGGAAGGCTGAACCAGCTGCCAGCACGTCTCTGGAGTAGGTGAACCGCTACTTAGATTCCAGTTTGCAGTAATTGATACAGTGTGAGTTAATTCACCCTTAATCTAATGCTGCATGCACTCAGGAGCTTTATCTGTCTCCTGTTGGCAGCACTATTTCTTTCACTACAGGAATAATTTGGCGGTTTACCTGAGGTATGAAACTGCTACCAACCTTCCACAGTCATTCTCATTTATTGTGCAAGGCAACACTGAAGCAGCTTCACACTGTATTTGTCATCATAGTAAAGAGCAGCTGCTCAGGTTAATCAGCTTACCAGACCGCGAAGGTATCAGGCAGTGACCATGGGAGCAGTGGTAACTTGCAGCAAGGTAGTTGTAACCACTTCAGCCACTACCAGCTGCAGGCAGAAGAGTCTGGATGTTACTTTTTGCTGGCTTTATCAGTGACCTCTCATGTCTGCATGCCTCAAGGTCTGAAAAAAGTCATCAAAAGGGACTGCAGCCTTCAGACTTGGAGAAGTGCCACTCCGAAGCAGCGGTACTCCCTTGGGTGAGGGAAATCCTTGTGTGCATTTTCAGCGCCGCACCCGGAAGCATGGGAATTCCCGGTAGAGCTTCCGTCAGCACTTGGACACCACGGATGTTAGCACTGGAGTCTGCACAGAAGCACCTGTAGTTCATACACACTGACATAAAGTTAGTGTGAGGTCAAAATGAAACCCAGCCTTTAGTGGTAGAAGGGGGCTGAAACTTCTTTTAAGTAGGGGTTCACACTTGGGCTCTTTTATTTTGAGAGCAATTGCTTTTTTGTTGTTAACCTTTTAGCTTGATTGGCACTCAAACAGCTGCCAGGAATACTGGGAATGCACTATAAAATAACAGCGTGGCAAGTGCGTTAGACTATCCTCTTGACAGGCTTATGTATTTATTACACTAATTATGTGGGTGTAGTAATTGTATTAGGAATATCTAGATGCTATTTCCCGTCTGTAAAATCAGTACCAGGCATGGGGAAACCCACAAAAGATTTCTCAGCTGACTCTAATCTGCAAATTTTCCTTAAACATACCGTAAATTTTCTCATTCGGTAGCAAAACCTTTGATTTTATTTTTTTTTTCCCCCTACACAGAGATTTAGGTGCAGTAACTATAGTAATTATGTGAACTTCTTAACTTGAAATCGCTGTTCATTCATTTTACCCCATCTATTAAGGAAGCAAGGGACAAGGGGTGGGGAGAGGAGTCTCAGTTCAGGGAGTGGCTACAAGGCATGCTGCCTCTGAGAGCTATTCCTGGAGCACTGCTTCTGACAGTCCAGCTTCACGCCAGCGCTGTGCCTGCAGTTAGAATCTAGCCCTTTCATATATCTTTTTGTTTGTTTGTTTATAGGCTCTCTTGCAGTCGTATCAGTGTCATTTTGCTACTCCAGGATATGAGGTTTGCCAAGAAAGGCCGTATGGGAGCTTGCAGTTGAACACAACGCTGCATACTGCATGTTGCCCAAAGCATTTTAAAGCAGAGGTCATCTTCCAGGCTTGTAACAGTCGAGCCTAGTGACTCTGGAAGCTTAGCCCATCGGTGTCAATGCCCGGAAGAGGCTATTGGCTGGGTGTCGGAATGAAGCTCTGTAAATCTGTGTATGCAGAAAGACTACTTGTCAGTGAGGAGAGGAAGGTATTGAATTCAGTATGCTTCACGAAAGTTTATTTGGAAATGCACAGATCTTTTTCTCTGTGAAAAGTTTCATTATTTAATCGGTGGTTTCTTTGGAGTGCTAGACAGTTGAAAGGGAAGGGAATAAAAATTATTTGGGTTTGACAATTGCCAATGTGTGTCTCTGAGGACAGTTATCTGATGGCTGAGTCTGTTAGCAGGAAGGGCTGTTGTTGCTGTAGGGGGATTTTACAGTGTTTCAGAGTGCAGACTGTTTGCCAACTGTTTTAATATTTAGGCCTTCTTTCAGCTTCTGTCCTGTCTTTGTCCCTGCCTGTGCTGTAATAACAAGCACGAATGGAAGTCGGAAGCTGCATATTGGCCTTCTGTAGTTCTGCAGAGCTGGTATGGAAAGGCCAAGTGTCTGAGTACTTCCAAAGCAAGGCCAATTATTGCATGAGACGTTAGAATGGCAAATAATCCAGTCAGCCAGGGAAGCCCATTGCTATTTCTGCAATTTGACAATGTCACAGTGAGGGTCTTCCCAACTTCAGGGCTGGACTTAGCAGTTGCAGAATGGATTGCTGAGTGCACTATGAAAAGCTCCCAGGGAAATGACATCAGAAATTGCAGCAATTAATCTGGAACATTGATTCCAAGAATAATATTTATCTGAAAAATAATGAATCAAATCCTGCAGGTCTAACTGGGCCTACTATGAATAAATCAGACAAGTTTATTTTTGTATGACTCATTAATCATATTACCGTCATCACTGTGGTTATCCAAAAGTATTTTAATTTAATCAAAATGCAGTTAAAACTCATTTAAACAAATTTGGCCTCAATTGTACTGCCCCACACACAGACTAATCTTTTCCAGCGTGATGTGAGGAATTAGACACCAAAATACATCTTCCTATAGAGACCTGACTATGGATTTATGCAATACTTGATTTTGAGTATGCACTTTCCAACACTTTGCTTTTTATCCTGACTGCCAGATGAAAGAGAACAATATGCTGTGCTCTGAGGCTTCTGTCACGGTGTACATAGCTTGCACAGGCCATCTGCTGTGGAGTAATGTAGCTGCTGCAGTACATTGCTTTCCTAGCATATGTGTAACCTGACAGCTGTAGAGTGTAAGCCCTCTGGATTCATCAGGAATTCACTTGTATGTGTAGCTACTCTGTCCACGTAAAGCCGTATGTAAAATCATACTAACTCCTAGGTCACAGAGACCACAGAAGCATTGTAGCTTGCAGGGACATGGGTAGCTTCTAGTTCAAACTTCTACTTGGAGTGGGGTCAAGAATGAATTCAGACCCTGGTGCTCAGAGCTTTGTCCGGCCAGATTTTGAAAACCTCCAGGGGCAGAGATCCCCAGCCTCTCTGGCTCCTGCTACAGTGCTTAATTATTCTCATTTTTTTCCCCTTCTAACCATGCTGAACCTCTCCAGTTTCAGCTGATGGCACTGTCTCTTGCCCTCCTGCCAGGCACCACTGCAAAAAGCCTGTCCCTAGCCCCTTGATCCCATGCCCATAGGCACCCGGGTGTGCTGTGAGGTGCCCCAAACCCTTCTCTGCTCCACACTGAACCAGCCCTGGCCTCCCAGACCCGCCTCTCAGGGCAAGTACTTCAGTCCCACAGTCCCAGTGGCCTCCTCTGAGCCCCTCTGGTTTGTCAATGTATCTCCCGTCTGGGGCCCCAAACAGGACATAGCGCCCGGATGAGGCCTGATGGGTGCTGAGCAGAGAGAATCACCCCTGCCCGCCTCCCCCCACCCTGGATAAGAGAGAAAGTAGGAGAAAATCTCTGAGAGCGAGCCAAGTGCTGCCTGTGACGCCCCGTGGGAGGAAGCAGGGGAGCCCAGAGGGCTGGCCAGCCGGGCTGGGGTGTGGGGAGAGCCCGTGGGACTTTGTCCTGCAGCCTCCCAGGGAGGCACGAGGTGTTAGCGAGTGAACCCTCTTGCCATATGTGCCTGGAGACGTCTGCCCCGGCCAGAGCGACCTGACGGGGCCCTGGGAAGACACGGCCGAGGCCTCGGCGACTGGCGTGAAACACCGATGCCGAGCACAAGACAAGAGATGCGGGGATGGAGTGGGCAGTGGTGTTGCGGTAACCCCAGATGCCTGTGCTGGGCCGCAGCGCTGCTGGGGGAGTGCCGTGGGCGAGGATGGCCCGCTGTGATGTCCCTGAGCGATGGACTGTGATGTCACCAGCGATGGACTATGACGTCCCCGAGCGATGGATTGTGACCAGGCGTCCCTCGCTGCTTATATTCGGGTGCCGAGTCTCACCCAGCTGGCTTGTGTCCACACTTCCGGCTGAGCAAGTCTGCGAGGTTTGGAGTGTTTAGCAAGGCCTTTGGTGCTAGTGTCGTGGTCAGGGAGTTGTTTGTTGCAGCTCTCAGTGCCGACACCAAGAGCCATCGGAGGATTTTTCCCCCGGCCCTGCCAGGTTCAGGCAGCCGGGGCACGCAGGAGGCCGCGCTCGCAGCAGCAGAGGTGAGCTGGGTGGGGAAACCTGACCCTGGGGAGCTGGAGGGTTTCCTTCTGGAGGGACCTGGGCATTTCTTCCACCCTTCCCTGGACCCGCCAGTGACCGTGGCCTCTCTTCCTTTTCTAGCGTGACACCGGCTGCTGCAGCGCCGGTGAAAGCGAGCGGCTTGACATCCGCAGCTCCCCCCAGCCCACCGCAGCACGTGGAGAGCATGGCCACGGAGCTGGAGGACCGCTGTCCCATATGCCTGGACAGCTGGGAGGAGGCCAGCTACGTGATGCCGTGCCTCCACCAATTCTGCTATGCGTGCATCCTGCGGTGGGCTGAGAGCAAGCCCGAGTGCCCCCTCTGCAAGAGGAGGGTCACATCCATCTTGCACTCGGTGCGGGGGGACGACAACTTTGAGGAGCATCTGCTCACACCATCTGCAGCACCGTCAGTTGTCGTCCACCAGGCAGGAGGAGCTCCTAGCCGTCCAGCCGCCCACAATCTCCATCGCCCTGCAGCATCCCAGCCATCAGCTGCGGGGCTGGTGCCCAGGGCTCCTGTGGGCGGCCTCCATCCCCACATCTGGGCGTTCCTCTTCCGAGAGGACTCAGCTCTGCTCCGGCCGGTGCGACGCTGGCTGCGACAGGAGCTGCGGCTGATCTTCGGGGGTGGCCGCTGGGAAGCATCAGCAGCGCAGAGACTCGTCCTATCCGTCCTGCACCTCTTTGGCCTGGACGAGGAAACCCTGTTCCAGCTGCTGCAGGGTGCCCTGGGCGTGCACACGAGGATCTTTGTGCGCCGTCTGATTGACACCATCGTGGACCGGTGCAGCGGGGAGGCCCGACGTCGGATGGGCCTGGAGGACGCCCGTGCTGCTGAGGAGCAGGAGGGCAGCCCTGCAGCTGCCCCTGGCCCCACTGCCTCCCGAAGGGGGTCTCCTGCCCCCAGTCCAGCCCCCTCCAGCAGCCCCTGACAGATCTGAGGCAGAAGAGCCCCCCAGCAACTCATCGGCTGCCCTTCGTGGGGGTCCTGGCAGCCCCCCCTCTGCCCTCGTGCCCACGACGAGGAGCAAGAAGAGCAGCAGGAGGACCCAGAGGAGGCTGTGCCCGGCCCTCCACTCCCAGCCGGGGCAGCGAACGCTCCCCTGGGGGCCCCGGCGAGCTCCGAAGAGGAGGGCTGGCAGCCCTGGGCCACTTCACCTCCAAACAAGAGGCCACCCCGCCAGCCATAGTAGGAGGGTGCCCCAAGAGCTGGTGAAACCAGCGCCGGGCCAGCAACTGGGGCACTCACCAGCCCCCAGGGGGACTGGCAGACCGTCATCATTAGTCTAGATCTAAGGATCAAATAATACAATAAATGTATGAAAACTACAGAAATAGTCTTGGTATTTCTAACAATGGAGTTGGCGTTGCTATCCCCACCCGTGTTGGTTTCTCATGTGGCCAGAAATGGCTACCAAGAGGATTTGGTCCATACTTTCCTCAGGGGCAGAAGCGAGGATGACTGTCCTGGAGTTCCTCGCATCATCCTCGTGCCTTTTTTAAAGATGAGGTGCAACGTTTGGCGCTCTCTAGTCGTTGGTGCCTCCCCCAAGCTCCCCAACCTTTCAAAGATGACAGAGCGCAGCCTCACAGTGACATCAGCCAGCTCACTCAACACCGTCAGACAAATCTCATCAGGGTTGATGGACTTGTAGGGGACAAGATTTCTTAGGAGACCCTTGAGTTCAACGTCCTCTGATAGTGGAATTCCTCTGCTCCTTGATCCCTGCCTCTGGGCTAAAATGCCTGGGAACAGTGTCAGTGAAGACTGAGAATGAAGGCGGCAACCGAGTACCTCAGCTTTGCCCGCGTTTGCTGTTAGTGTGTCATGCAGCCCATTCGGCAAGCAGGCGTGTACTTTCCTTGCCTGATTTACTGTTTCTGTAGCAGCAGAAGCCCTTCTTGTTGCTTTTCATATCCCTTGCTAACCCTGGCTTAGCTTTGGTTTTCCTGCGATCCAGAGATCGCATCTCTGCACACCTCAGCAGTGTTTCTATATCCTCTTTCATAACCTGTCCTAACTCCCCCCGCCTGTATACATCTTTCTTTGCATTGCTCTGCCATGAATGTCCTGCTTGGCCAGGCCAGCCTCCTGATGGATCTGTTGTGGTTTTTTCTTAAGCATCAGCATGGACTTTTCTTTGTGTTTGGAGAAGATTATCCTTAAAGGCCTGCTAGCCCTTTTTTGCGCTCCTTTGCCCTTCAGGGTTGGCTCCCCACAAGAGCTGCCTCCCACGTACCATTCCCTGAATAGACCACAGCTTTCTCTCGCCAGGCCCAGGGCTACTCGCCTTTCTAACCCACCCCCCCCTCCCGGGATCTTGAACTCCTCTGTATCAATCAGGATCGTTGCAGTCATGGCTCCTATTCACTATCGCAGCCCTGACCAGTTCTTCCCTTGTTCCTAAGTAGCACATCCAGGACAGCATCACCCCAAGTTGGTCCATCCAGCATCTGTGTTACCCCTGACACCCTCCAGAAATCTCCCTGATGGCCTTTCCCTTGCACCAGGTGCCAGGGAGGTTGAAGTCCCCCAGGAGAACCAGTGCAGTGACCAGAAACTCTACTCCAGAAAAACGTTTCGAAAGCAGGCATTTTCCGCTGGCTGTTGACATTAAATGGGCATGAATGAGAGTGAGATGGTCTAGGAGGTAGTGTTTATTTTCCGTTAGGGTGAGATTTTCCATTGAGTTGGCTGGTCTCTCTTCCACACGCCTTTATGCAGAGCTCCCATTCGCTTTTCTCCGTACCACGTATTAGCAGAGAACACCAGGGCACCTTTTGGGAAGGCTGAACCAGCTTGCCAGCACCGTCTCTGGAGTAGGTGAACCGCTACTTAGATTCCAGTTTGCAGTAATTGATACAGTGTGAGTTAATTCACCCTTAATCTAATGCTGCATGCACTCAGGAGCTTTATCTGTCTCCTGTTGGCAGCACTATTTCTTTCACTACAGGAATAATTCGGCGGTTTACCTGAGGTGTGAAACTGCTACCAACCTTCCACAGTCATTCTCATTTATTGTGCAAGGCAACACTGAAGCAGCTTCACACTGTATTTGTCATCATAGTAAAGAGCAGCTGCTCAGGTTAATCAGCTTACCAGACCGCGAAGGTATCAGGCAGTGACCATGGGAGCAGTGGTAACTTGCAGCAAGGTAGTTGTAACCACTTCAGCCACTACCAGCTGCAGGCAGAAGAGTCTGGATGTTACTTTTTGCTGGCTTTATCAGTGACCTCTCATGTCTGCATGCCTCAAGGTCTGAAAAAAGTCATCAAAAGGGACTGCAGCCTTCAGACTTGGAGAAGTGCCACTCCGAAGCAGCGGTACTCCCTTGGTGAGGGAAATCCTTGTGTGCATTTTCAGCGCCGCACCCGGAAGCATGGGAATTCCCGTTAGAGTTTCCGTCAGCACTTGGACACCACGGATGTTAGCACTGGAGTCTGCACAGAAGCACCTGTAGTTCATACACACTGACATAAAGTTAGTGTGAGGTCAAAATGAAACCCAGCCTTTAGTGGTAGAAGGGGACTGAAACTTCTTTTAAGTAGGGGTTCACACTTGGGCTCTTTTATTTTGAGAGCAATTGCTTTTTTGTGTTAACCTTTTAGCTTGATTGGCACTCAAACAGCTGCCAGGAATACTGGGAATGCACTATAAAATAACAGCGTGGCAAGTGCGTTAGACTATCCTCTTGACAGGCTTATGTATTTATTACACTAATTATGTGGGTGTAGTAATTGTATTAGGAATATCTAGATGATATTTCCCGTCTGTAAAATCAGTACCAGGCATGGGGAAACCCACAAAAGATTTCTCAGCTGACTCTAATCTGCAAATTTTCCTTAAACATACCGTAAATTTTCTCATTCGGTAGCAAAACCTTTGATTTTATTTTTTTTTCCCCTACACAGAGATTTAGGTGCAGTAACTATAGTAATTATGTGAACTTCTTAACTTGAAATCGCTGTTCATTCATTTTACCCCATCTATTAAGGAAGCAAGGGACAAGGGGTGGGGAGAGGAGTCTCAGTTCAGGGAGTGGCTACAAGGCATGCTGCCTCTGAGAGCTATTCCTGGAGCACTGCTTCTGACAGTCCAGCTTCACGCCAGCGCTGTGCCTGCAGTTAGAATCTAGCCCTTTCATATATCTTTTTGTTTGTTTGTTTATAGGCTCTCTTGCAGTCGTATCAGTGTCATTTTGCTACTCCAGGATATGAGGTTTGCCAAGAAAGGCCGTATGGGAGCTTGCAGTTGAACACAACGCTGCATACTGCATGTTGCCCAAAGCATTTTAAAGCAGAGGTCATCTTCCAGGCTTGTAACAGTCGAGCCTAGTGACTCTGGAAGCTTAGCCCATCGGTGTCAATGCCCGGAAGAGGCTATTGACTGGGTGTCGGAATGAAGCTCTGTAAATCTGTGTATGCAGAAAGACTACTTGTCAGTGAGGAGAGGAAGGTATTGAATTCAGTATGCTTCACGAAGTTTATTTGGAAATGCACAGATCTTTTTTCTGTGAAAAGTTTTATTTAATCGGTGGTTTCTTTGGAGTGCTAGACAGTTGAAAGGGAAGGGAATAAAAAATTATTTGGGTTTGACAATTGCCAATGTGTGT
>NW_026114163.1:0-35049 GCF_018139145.2 Gymnogyps californianus | reverse complement strand
GAGGATTCTGACAGCGTCTCTAGTGGAGAAGAGGAGGACGTGCTGCAGAGCAGGGCTTCCCTGCTGCACTGTCAGAGGACAGGGTATGACCGCTGCCTTCTCTCAGGGACAGCTGCAGGACTGTGAAGCCAGGTGTGCAGCCATGGGTACCCAGGGCTGTTCTTCAGAGCAGGGTCCCTTCGCCCCAGGGGGCTGTGTGCTGGGCAGGGACTCTGCTGCCTGCCAGGGTCTGCACTCAGCCTGCCCAGGAGATCCGCACAGCACTGCAGGGAGAAGCTGTGCCCTTTGACTTTTCTCCTCTTGGCTGGCTGAGTGGGCAGCGGGACATTTCTGGGGGGACTTTTTGACTGGAAGGTAAAAGCAGGCGTTACTGTAAAGATAAGGAGCTTTCCTGAATCTGTGTTTTCCCTTTCCAGCTCTGGAGGCTACAGATAACACCAGCATCACCTTTCAAGGTTCATCAGGGTTTTTCAGCTACTCTTTAGTCCCTGCACTCAGGGAGAGGCTGCAGGGAAGAGATGGGAGCACAGGGGCTGGAGCGAGGTCTGTGAGCACTGACAGGCAGGTGACATGGAGCCCAGGAAACAGCTCCCGGCAGGGACACCTCCAGGCAGCAGAGACACGAGCAGGGAGAGAGGGAACTGCTAAGGGAAACCCTGTTGCCGGGAAGGTCTGGGCACCTCCTGGCCACCCCCTGCAGTGCAGATGCCTTCCTTGAGCAACCCCCCTCATCTCTCGTCCGTCACCCAGCACAGCTCTCGGCCCTCCTTGCTGTGGGGTCTAGGGCGGGAGTCTCCTCCTTGTCCACTTGACCCGCAGAAGAGGTGACAGGCATCTCTGCTGCCACATGCCCATTTCCCACTGACCACCAATGAGGCTGAGGGATACTGTCCTGCGTTATCACCGTCTGGGAGGTATTGTGCAGAGTTGCATAAAGGGAAAATCTTTCCCGAGCGCCAGTCTGTCTCTCTCCTTGCCTCTCTTGGCTGCTCTTGGCATTGCTGTCAGGCTCTCTGGAAATGGGAGTTTCAGCTGCAGAGTCACTGATCTTGTGGGTGTGTCCACGGGAAGAAGGGTCCCAGCTTTCCTCTGACCTGGGGGGCTGTGGGCAGTGCAGTCAGTGGAGCTAGGGAATGAGCTGACTTAATCAGATGCCACGCTTAGGACATTTGGCTGTCTTCTTGGGTGTCCTTCCAAGCTGTGAGCTGCCCTCTAGAATGCAAATCTTTCTCATAGCATCTGTGGGTTATCTGAAAGCCTCACGGAGAAGCGCAGGGATGCTACAATGGAGGAAATGCTGTTGTGTTGGTGAAATGAGCATAAATGTCTGTCCTGGGCTAGAAGTGGGGTGCTGTGATCTTGAGAAAGGGTAAGACATCTGCTTGTCTGCAGTGGATCTTTCTGCTCTCAGCAGTGTCTGATTTTTTTCAGGGTAACATGGGAGTGAGATCCTACTCCATGTCATGAAGGAATAAGCACAGGGCAGCTGGGAACAAAACGCAGAGACAGACCAGCTCCTCTCACTCTGCACGAAGCCACAGGCAATCCTCTTGCCTCGCAGGGCTCACTCCGTTCTCCCTGAGTGTGGCAGAAATGCTGAGGGTTTCTGACTTCCAAGAACAGTCCACAGGTGAGATGGAGCAATGCTTTAAAAATAACCTCTCAAACTGCCTGCTGTCATACCCATTCCTTAGCACTGGGAGTGCAGATACTGACAAGCTCTTTTGTGTTAGGAGCAGTTTAACCTGGAAAAATTCAAACACCAGGACTGGCCCCTGCCCCCACTGTTCCCATGAACCCACTGCTGCACAGCAGGGCTGACTCCTCGGCAGCCACTGGGCAAAGGCCCTGCTCCCCACGGCACACTCAGTCAGCACTAACCAGAGCTCGAGCCACAGAGCTGAAGGTCTCCTAGAAAACAAAAAGGGTGGGTGTGTAGCTGAGGGTGGGGGTGGGTCCATGAAGGGGAGTCCAAGAGCAATGGCTTTGCTTTTGCTCAGAGAAGTCTACCCTAACTTGTCACTGTCTTTTCCTCCTTCGACAGTGCCCCACGCTCAGAGAAAGCTGATGTCCAATGGCAGCTCCATCACCGAGTTCCTCCTCCTGGCATTCGCAGACACACGGGAGCTGCAGCTCTTGCACTTCTGGCTCTTCCTGGGCATCTACCTGGCTGCCCTCCTGGGCAATGGCCTCATCATCACCGCCGTAGCCTGTGACCACCGCCTCTACACCCCATGTACTTCTTCCTTCTCAACCTCTCCCTCCTTGACCTGGGCTCCATCTCCACCACTGTCCCCAAAGCCATGGCCAATTCCCTCTGGGACACCAGGGCCATCTCCTACTTGGGATGTGCTGCACAGGTCTTTTTCTTTCTCTTCTTGATGGTAGGGGAGTATTGTCTTCTCACTGTCATGGCCTATGACCGCTACGTTGCCATCTGCAAACCCCTGCACTATGGGACCCTCCTGGGCAGCAGGGCTTGTGTCCACATGGCAGCAGCTGCCTGGGGCAGTGGGTTTCTCTACGCTGTGCTGCACACTGTCAATACATTTTCACTACCACTCTGCCAAGGCAATGCACTGAATCAGTTCTTCTGTGAAATCCCCCAGATCCTCAAGCTCTCCTGCTCACACTCCTACCTCAGGAAAGCTGGGCTTCTTCTCTTTGGTTTTTCTTTATCTTCAGGGTGCTTTGTTTTCATTCTGCTGTCCTATGTGCAGATCTTCAGGGCTGTGCTGAGGATCCCGTCTAAGCACGGACGGCACAAAGCCTTTTCCATGTGCCTTCCTCACATGGCTGTGGTCTCCCTGGTTTTGATCACTGCCATGTTTGCCTACCTGAAGCCCCCCTCCATCTTTTCACCAGCTCTGGACCTGGTGCTGGCAGTGCTGTACTCGGTGGTACCTCCAGCAGTGAACCCCCTCATCTACAGCATGAGGAACAAGGAGCTCAAAGACACCCTGAAGAAACTGATTCAATTATTCTTCTGTCAGCAGCAGTAAGCTGCACGTGTCTCTTCACAAGTGATTTCCAATGTACCTCAGGAACCTCCTGTGCTTTGGGCATTTTATCTGTGCTAACCAAGTTTATCCAGGAATGTCTGCATCCACACCACTTCTCCAGGGGCATGAACCCAGCCTGTCTGACCCAGAGGCCTTTGTACGTGTGTCTGGCACTACGGTACAGCTGGCCTCCCTCACATCTCTGCAATAAAAGGGTTTCCTCAGGGCCGGTGTCTGGAGGTTGGGCTCTTCTTCCAAAGCTGAAGTGAAGGACAGGCTGCAGAAACTTCCACTTACAAAGCTGTACTGCTGTGCTCAAGTTCTCCGTGGGCTGAGGGGACGAGGACATGGGGCCATGTGTTTGGGAATGGGCCTGGGCTGAGCCTTCACATGTACATGCCCAGTGCCCCAGGAGGTGCTGAATGATCAGCAGGGATCTGCCTGGGATTGTCTCCTCGTTGGTTTCGGGCAACACCACCCGCCTGCCCTGGGGAAAAGCTCTCTGGGGATGGGGAATTCCCTGGAGAAGAAGAAAGAAGCAACTCTGTGCTTACGGGGGGAAGAAATTACAAAGAGAAACTTCTTTCTGCATGCAGCAGCTTGGGACAGGCTGTTCTGTCGCAGGGGCAGCAGGAGGAGCCTGAAGAGCCCCTGGGCCAGGAGTCTTGTGCTGCGGAGACATGTCCTCCTTGCCTTGCTTTTTGTTCGTTCACATACTTCCCAAGTATCTGGTTGCTGCTTTGAGCTTCAGGAAATCAGAAACTTGCCCCATCTTTCACAAGTCAGATTAACTCCTTAATCAGCTCCTTCATTGTGTTTATAGCTATCGCTTCCTATCTCTCTGTCAAAATCAGTTCTTGTACAGCTAGCGCTGTCAGCCATCTCCACCACAGGATGTCCTACACTGTCCCATGCCTGCTCCTCTTTCCCTGCAGGCTGTCGACACACTATCCTAACTTCCCCACCTTGCTCTCACCCTTGCATGTTCCTACCTGTACTGATGCCTTTGAAACACAAAGCCATTGGCTCATCACAGACACACCCCCTTACTGCCCTCGGTGACCTGTTGCACCATGGCACTCCCCTTCAAGTGACATCTCATTTTTCTTCATGCCCAGTCTCAGACTCTCAAATTTTTCCTTTCTCATGCCCTTTCCTCTACACAGGAATCCATTTCACAACTCATGTGATTCAGCCCCTTAAGTCCATCTTGGCAGATGTCCTCTCAACCTTCTCCAGTTCCTCTCCACTCCTGCACAACATGGAGCCCCACACCAGGACACATTATTCCAGATGTGGCCACACCACTGATGAGTCAAGGGGAGAGGTAACTCCCTCGTCTGAGTGGCCACACTCCTCCTAATTAAGGACTGTATGCAGCTGGCCTTATTTGTGGTCAATATGCTCTACTGGCTCCTATAGCATCCCTTGGAGCAACTATGGCCTTCTCCTCAGGGCCACTCCTCAGCCAGTCACCTCCAAGTTTGCCCTGATACACGGAGCTATTCTGCCCTGATGCAGGACTGGCCACTTCTCCTTGTAAAACCTGGTGCGGTTTCTGTTGGCCAAATCCCAGAGTTTCTCAAGGTCCCCATGAATGGAAGCTTCATTGTGTCAGCTCTTAATGTGTGTCTGTAGGTGGGAAGTAGTGAATGAATTCCTTGTTTTGCTTTGCTTGCGTGCACAGCTTTTCCTTTACCTGTTAAACTGTCTTTATCTCAACCCACGAGTTTTCTCACTTTTACTCTTCCAATTCTCTCCCCATCCCAACGGGGGGGAGGGAGTGAGCGGCTGTGTGGTGCTTAGTTGCCGACTGGAGTTAAACCACAACAGGAGGAGTGGCTGACACACCAGCTGGTTGCCACTGCTGCTCTGAAGGACCTGGGCAGGCTGGAGAACTGGGCAGAGAGGAACCTCATGAAGTTCAAGCAAGGGAAACACAAAGTCCTGCCCCTGGGCAGGAATAACCCCATGGACCAGTACAGGCTGGGGGCTGACTGGCTGGAAAGCAGGTTTTGAGAGAAGGACCAGGGGGCCCTGGAGGGCAACAAGCTGCCCATGAGCCAGCAGTGTGGCTGTGTGGCAAAGCAGGCCTACAGCCCCCTGGGCTCCATTCAGGAGAGGTTTGCCAGCAGGTCGAGAGAGGTGATCCTTCCCCTCTAGTCAGCACTGGGGAAGCCCCATCTGGAGTGCTGTGTCCAGTGCTGGGCTGCCCACTACAAGAGAGACATGGCCTTACTGCAGCGAGTCCAGCAAAGGGCCACAGAGATTCTAAAGTCACACAAGCATCCTTCAGGAGGAGAGCCTGAGAGAGCTGGGACTTTTAGCCTGCAGAAGGGAAGGCTCATCACACATCTTATCAATGTGTATCAGTACCTGATGGGAGGGAATGAAGAAGAGGGAGCCACAATCTTCTCCCTGCTGCACAGTGACAGACAATGGGCAGAAACTGAAGCACAATAACCTCCATCTCAATACAATAAAACACTTCTCTACTGGGAGGGTGGTTGATCACTGGAACAGGTTGCCCAGAGAGGTTGTGGAGTCTCCATCCATGGAAATATTCAAAACCCAGCTGGATCCTCTACTGGGAAACCCGCTCTAGCTGATCCTGCTTGAGCAGTGGGGACTCGACTAGGCGATCTCCAGACATACCGCCAAGAAGGGTCAGAAGGGACCCATGGAGGTGTCTAGTGCTACTTATCTGCTCTGAGCAGGGAGAACATGTCAGCTAGAATGCATTGGTCAGTGCTTTCTCCACTTGAGTTTTGAAAATCTCTGGGCCCTGCAGCCAGTACTAATCAACTATAAAGGTGATTTTTTCCCCCTTAAACCTCATTTGAAATTTCCCTTCCTGCTTCTTGTCCTCATTGTCTCTTGTCCTCTTCCCTTCCTGACTGTCAGACAGATCCTCACCCCTACTCTGACCAAGGACAATCACAACCTACTCTCCAGATGTGGCCTCAACAGGATCCCCTGTGACTGCAGCCAGCATGTGGTGGCCAGCTGCAAGCAGAGATGCTCACTGGGGGTCCCTGCAGAGGCTCAGAGAAGGCCATGTCGAGACGCCAAGGAACTATGGCGGTGCCTGTAGGCTGACAACAGGGCAGAGTTGCACGCAGAAGGGGTGAGCAGAGAAGAGTGCATTCAGGGGTGGGGAAACATCCTCCTGCCACATTCCCACAACAGACCTCAGTGCCCTGTTCCCCTGTGGCCGTCTGGCTTTGACTGCTCGCCCCAGCACCCACCCCTTCCCTGCCTTGGCCATGGCCCACGTGAGGCTTTGCAGACAGCCCTGCTCTGGGGTCTGCCAGGCTCTGGGCATGTCTGAGACCATGCAGGTCTGGGTGTTCCCGAGTGCACACACTGAGCCCAGCAAGAGGACGGGGCTGGTCACATTTCAAAGATCAGCCCTCAGCTGGACCATGGTGAATGGCCAGGGCTGGAAATGGCTGCTAGGGGGAACTAGGACTGGGGGTGACTTTGGGTAAGGACAGCGCAAGGGGTGGAGGAGGCTGTGTCAAGGACATGTGCTGGGCACAGAGACTGAGGGACAGCAGCAAACTCACAGGGCTGCTGAGTCATGCTTCCTTCAGTGCAAGCCCTGAGCAGGGTCCCAGCCTCCCTTTCGATGCCACCCTTGAGGAGGGGCGATGGCACTAAGAGATGGGTAGTTGTGAGCACCGCCCTTCTTCATCCACTACCCAGGCCTGGTGGAGCACCAGGACAGTGAGGACTCTGCCTCTGCACCATGAACGTGCTTTAGGGCACCCACAGTCTGGGCATTGTCTTGGATTAGGTGAACGCTGGTATTTTTGTCTCTGAGGCAATTTCCAGCCTAGGTCATCTCTGTTCTGAGCTCTCCCTAACCCTCTGCTGATCTACCTGGCTGTTCCTGGCCCCCTCCATCCCTGCAGGGCCCCGAGCTGGCGTGCTGCTCTGCAGAGCCATTTGGCTGTGGTGCCTGGGGTCACAGGGTGACTCCACACTGGCCTTGCTGCTCAGGGTGGGAAGCAGCTCCAGCTGGATGGGGAGCACTGCTGCTAATTTCCCCAGTGCACTGGGGAGATCCCAGTTTATTACAGGGAGCCTGTGGGGGAGTCAGCTCCACCCCAGTGTTAGACACACTCTTACACAGGCTCCAGGTGAGACAGAGCAGGTTCATGCCTCTGGACAAGTGAGACAAATCCAAACATTTGTCTGCGAACATGATCACCACAAGTAACAATACTGATAAAGCTAATGCTAATGAGACTGGTAACAGTAACGATGATACATCAAAGCACCCATTTGGGATGGGGTATCCTGGGAGAGGGATGGAGAGTTTATCACTATTGCAAAACCTTTCATGTAAGCCCTTTCCTAACTGCATCCTTGAGCTCCTGGTTCCTCATGCTGTAGATGAGGGGGTTCACTGCTGGAGCACCACCGAGTGCAGCACTGCCACACCAGATTCAGGGATGGGCAGGAGATGGAGAGGGGCTTCAGGTGCTGAGAAACAGGGAGACCATGGCCAGGTGAGGAGGCACATGGAAAAGGCTTTGTGCCGTCCCTGCTCGAGGGGATCCTCAGCACAGTAGTGCAGATTTTCACACGAGACCCAGGAGGGTCCCGTAGTGGGTTTTTTGAGAAGGGTTGTGCCGTCTTGAAGCGCACGGAGGCGGGAAAGTTCTTAGCTCAGGCACAAACACTGAAGCTCTGACACCACAGGGACCCGTTATCTGACCACGGCGCAAAAGAAGCATTTTTACCTCACCACGTGCCTTCCTTGTGCTTATTTGGTTCATTGCCCTGGACACGCCAGGAGCACAGGCACCACCGGTACTGCAGGTAAGACGTGAGCAATGCCCTGCCCACCCGCTGCCAGCTGCCTGAGGGGCCATTTGCCCCGGAAGTCACTCCCCTCTACTGGTCACGTGCTTTGTGGGGATTGCCTGGAAGGAGCGGCCACCCCTTCTGCTTTACCCGGAAGTACCTCTGACCCAGAAGGCCCTTCCCCTCCATACCATGGGGGCTGCCATTTTGGTTTGGCTGCCATTTGGGGGGCTGCCATTTTATGAATGGGGGCTGCTATTTTATGGGAGTGAGCTGCCATGTTCTTAAACATCATACTGCTCTGTGCTTGGCTGACAGCCACTGCTTGCCAGCATCAAACCCACGTGTTCTCAGGAAGTGCTATGATTGGCTGGCAAAAGGAGCCTCCCCTCCCCGTGCACCCAGAAGCACATCAGCAAAGGAAGCCCCCTGTCATTACGTACAGGGAGGCCCCACTTTTCGCAGCCTCATTCCCCACATGTTTTCATGCTGCATTGTGGTTGGGTGGCAGCCATTTTTTGACACCATCATACCCCATGTTCTCATGCAGCCCTGTGACTGGCTGCCTGCCTGCTTTGGACAAGGAAGTGCTCAGATATAAAAATATATATTTGTATTACAAGATATATATTTTTAAAAAAATATATATGAGTGTCCAAATAGATAGAAATATATTTTTATTTATTTATTAATAGATACAATATTTTAAATATATATACCTTTCTATACATGTATGTATGTGTATACGTTTATATATCTATATAAACGTATATCTATGTATTTTTATATATATAAACAGTTATAAAGCCAGAGAAATTAAATATACATAGCCATTATCATATAGGTATGAAATGGATGAAACCTTCTTTAATAAGCTAATGAATGAAGAATTAGAGTTTAAATGTGAATAGAAAGAAAAGTACAAGTGTGGGTCGAGGTCCCCCACTTTGCCGGGCTGCAGAAGAAGCCCAGACATGTCTGGGTTGGGGGAACTTGTCTGGGTTGGAAAGAAGAGCCCAATCCTGGGAAGTGGCCTAGGAGGCCCCAACATCCCAGACCAGCCAGCAGGATGGCCACGCAGGGTTACTGGGGCAGCCTCTGAGCTTTTCTCGGTGCTGCAAGACACAGGCAACGCTGTCTGCCAACATGGAAAACCAGGACAAAATGCCAACTTCAGAAGAATATGCGCATGGGGACAATATAGCAAAGACCCTAAGAGGATCTCAGAAAAGACCACGTGAACCAGAAGAAACAGCCAGTGAGCCCATGAACTGCAAAGTGGATTTTGAGGTGCCAAACAGAGAGGT
Organism: Gymnogyps californianus; assembly: GCF_018139145.2. Taxonomy (NCBI): domain Eukaryota; kingdom Metazoa; phylum Chordata; class Aves; order Accipitriformes; family Cathartidae; genus Gymnogyps; species Gymnogyps californianus. The sequence continues at coordinate 25,925 of NW_026114163.1, read as the reverse complement.
AGGGTGGTAGTGGGGAACTCCCTTTCCCCATGGGTGTGGGGGTCTCACAGCTACCTGCAAGACCACTGTGCGGTGCAGAGTGGTGCTATTTAGATTTCCTTGTCTTTAGGTTGATAACCTGATGGAATGTTTCAAAAAGCTCTGGCTGAGTGAGTGAGGGGAGAAGTCAGGAGTGTGCTGGCACCTGTCCAGGTCCACCTGAGCCACACCAGCCAAAGCCAGTGTGCTGTGTGTATGTCATGTGAAAGGATGGGGAAGGGGGTGGGGTGGTGGATGTAATGTACATTTGTATTGAATACTGTAGGACCTGAGCAGGATGCAACTGGTGTGGAAGAAGGGGTGGAGATTGTACTGGGTGTGGCTGGGACGGAGTTAATTTTCTTGTTAGCAGCCCTATGGTGCTGTGCTTTGCCTTGGTGCCAAAACAGTGTTGAAACACACTGACATTGGAGCTATTGCTGAGCAGTGCTTGCACAGCATCAAGGCTTCTCTCTTTCTCACTCTGCCCCCACAGCGAGAAGGCTGGGAGGGGACAAAGCCAGGACAGCTGACCCAGCGACCAAAGGGATATTCCACACCATATGACGTCATGGTCAGCAGTAAAACTGGGGAGGGTGTGTGTTCTTTGCTCAGAGACTGGCTTGGCATCAATCTCCTGCTGTGAGTGATTACTTCTCCACTTATTAAACTGTCTTTATCTTGACCCATGAGACTTTTTTCCTGGCTTTTGCCCTTCCAGTTCCCTCCCCCATCCCTGGTGGGGAGTGAGCAAGTGACTGGGTGGGGGCTGCCACATGGGGTCACCCCACCACACGAGCACAGAGCAAATAGGTTGGTATGTGCTTGTGAGGTCACTGGTGCCTGAGTAGATCATAGGCTGGGAGCTGGCACATGGCCTGTGGAAGTGTTGTGAGATTCTGATGCCTGAGTAGCTGATAGGCCAAGAGCATGCACATGGCTTGTGTTGGAGCTTGTGAGGTCACTTGTGCCTTGATATCTCATAGGCAGCAGATAGCAAGTAGGTGGATATGTGGTGGTCAGGTCACTGGTGCCTGAGTAGCTGATAGGGAGGAGGGAGACACATGGCTTGGGTATGTACTTGTGATGTCACTCTTGGCTGAATAGCTGATAGGCCTTGATCAGGAGCATGGCCCTTACAGGTGCTTGTGAGGTCACCGGAGGCAGAGTACCTCAACAGCAAGGACATGGCAAATGGGTGTATAGGTTCCTGTGAGGTCACTAGTGCCTGAGAAGCTGATAGGGCAGGAGCAGGCATCTGGCATTCTACTGGTTTTCGCTGGGATAGAATTAACTTTCTATTTAGTGAAATAGTGAGTGAGCGACTGTGTGGGAGGTAGCTGCTGGCCGGGGTTAATCCACAACAGGTATGTGTAGGTTTTGAGGTCACTGGTGCTGAGAAGCTGATAGGCAGGAGCAGGCCCATGGCTTGTGTCTGTGCTTCTGAGGTCACTCATGCCTGAGTAGCTCACAGGCCTGGAGTAGGCCCATGGCATGTGTAGGTGCTTCTAATGTCACTGCTGCCTGAGTAACTGATAGGGCAGGAGCAGGCCCACAGTTTATGCAGGTGGTTTTGAGGTGATTGGTGTCTGAATAAAGGATAGGCCAGGAGCAGGCCAATATCAGCTGTAGATGCTATGGCATCACCTGTGGCTGAGTAGCAGATAGGCCAGGAGCATGCACATAGCTGTGTATGAGCTTGTGATGTCGCTGGTGCCTGAGTAGCTGATAGGGCAGAAGCTGGCACATAGCTTGTGTAGGTGCTTCTGATGTCACCAAGTCAATATTTAGACCACAACCAAATATGGCTTTTTGGAAGAACCATCGTTAGCAGCAGCAGTCCATACACTGCACACACACGTGTGACAGTGTAACAACTCATGAGCACACAGCGTTGCAGTAGGAGGGGTGTGAGGTCACCGTCAGTATAACCCATGAGCACACAGCAGTGGCCGTAGGAGGGTGTGAGGTAACGTCACAGATGACACCCCAGTCTGTGGGACTCGGTGCAGAGCAGCCGTGTGCCCCATCAGAAGGGCAAGACAGGGAACGGGATCTGCCGTGCCTGTGTCTGCGAGGCCGAAGGAGCAGCCCCTGCAGCCCTGGCTGGAGCAGTCGGGGTGGGGGTGGCTCAGGGGCACCGCAGGGATGTGCCTGGGCACGGTGCCAGAAGGAAACCACAGGCTTCCTGCCCGGGCGCTGTGGGGGAGCACGGGAGCGCTGCGAGGCCACGTGGGCTGTGGTTTGTGCACCTGCAGGCTGCAGCTCCCGAGCCACCCGCGGGGAATAACGGCCCCTCGGTGACATGTCAAGAGGCAGGGATACATCTGAGCCTCTGGGCTGTGTGTCGCTGCCAGGGCAGGGACATGTCCCAGCTCCAGCTCATTTCAAGGGACCTTCCATGGGGCTCTCCAGAGAGGAACAGGCAAGCTAGCACTCCTGGGATGGGGCTCTGGCCTGAGCTAGGGCCTTTCCCAGCTGCTGCTCCTAGCACAGCAGGATCTGAAGCAGGGGCAGGGGCTGTTTCCTTCCCTTCCTGACACAGCTCCTGGTGCAGTCCCAGCCCTGTGGTTCCCATGGCACAGGGATGGCTGGACACTCGCACCTTGGGCTGTTGGATGTGCCCGGTATAGGAGATGCTCAGTGCTCCTGGTCCACACAGCAGGGTTCAAGGCGTGAAAAACCCGTTTTCCCCCACTACAGCCAGCCCTGTCCTGTGACGCACCACCACCACAGTGACGTGACACCTGCAGTGGAGCCATCCCTCATATATGGTCACGAATGGCGCTGGAGCAGTTCATTGGAGGGCTGGGCTGTGTCGGAGGGGAGATAGCTCCCGATAATGTCTAAAAAGGTGCTGCTGCTTTGATTGGCTCCTCCTGTAGCTGGGCTGGCATCTGCAGAGATATATTGCCCTCTCGTCATCATTGTCCCCATGAGTCCACAGGAGCTGTGGCAGGGAGTGTGGCGCAGCAGGGATGTGCTGGCAGGGCAGGAGGCTCAGGATGGGCCGAGAGGGAGTCCTGTCCCCTCAGATGCTGTGGCTGCTGCTCTGGGTACAGCTGTGCAGGGGTAAGTGCTGACTGCCTTGTCCCACAGCCCAGGGCCAGGGGCTACCAGGGTGGTCATCAGGATCCGCCTGGGAATGGGGTTTCTTTGCAGGTGCTACTGAGACGAGGGGCAGAAGGGGCTCAAGTCCATGGAGCCTGTGCCTTTCCCTGTGCCCATGCGGGTGGGAGAGAGTATCTCCTTTTCCAGGGCTCCAGTGTTTAGGGCAGCCTGTGGCTGGCTGCATTCACAGACACCCTCTCGTGGGGTACCCCGAGAGGGTGTCTGTGAATGCAGCCAGCCACAGGCTGCCCTAAACTGGAGCCCTGGAAAAGGAGATACTCTCTCCCACCCGCATGGGCACAGGGAAAGGCACAGGCTCCATGGACTTGAGCCCCTTCTGCCCCGTCTCAGTAGCACCTGCAAAGAAACCCCATTCCCAGGCGGATCCTGATGACCACCCTGGTAGCCCCTGGCCCTGGGCTGTGGGACAAGGCAGTCAGCACTTACCCCTGCACAGCTGTACCCAGAGCAGCAGCCACAGCATCTGAGGGGACAGGACTCCCTCTCGGCCCATCCTGAGCCTCCTGCCCTGCCAGCACATCCCTGCTGCGCCACACTCCCTGCCAGCTCTGTGGACTCATGGGGACAATGATGACGAGAGGGCAATATATCTCTGCAGATGCCAGCCCAGCTACAGGAGGAGCCAATCAAAGCAGCAGCACCTTTTTAGACATTATCGGGAGCTATCTCCCCTCCGACACAGCCCAGCCCTCCAATGAACTGCTCCAGCGCCATTCATGACCATATATGAGGGATGGCTCCACTGCAGGTGTCACGTCACTGTGGTGGTGTGCGTCACAGGACAGGGCGGCTGTAGTGGGGGAAAACGGGTTTTTCATGCCTTGAACCCTGCTGTGTGGACCAGGAGCACTGAGCATCTCCTATACCGGGCACATCCAACAGCCCAAGGTGCGAGTGTCCAGCCATCCCTGTGCCATGGGAACCACAGGGCTGGGACTGCACCAGGAGCTGTGTCAGGAAGGGAAGGAAACAGCCCCTGCCCCTGCTTCAGATCCTGCTGTGCTGGAGCAGCAGCTGGGAAAGGGCCTAGCTCAGGCCAGAGCCCCATCCCAGGAGTGCTAGCTTGCCCGTTCCTCCCTGGAGAGCCCCATGGAAGGTCCCTTGAAATGAGCTGGAGCTGGGACATGTCCCTGCCCTGGCAGCAGACACACAGCCCAGAGGCTCAGATGTATCCCTGCCTCTTGACATGTCACCGAGGGGCCGTTATTCCCCGCGGGTGGCTCGGGAGCTGCAGCCTGCAGGTGCACAAACCACAGCCCACGTGGCTCACGCAGCGCTCCCGTGCTCCCCCCACAGCGCCCGGGCAGGAAGCCTGTGGTTTCCTTCTGGCACCGTGCCCAGGCACATCCCTGCGGTGCCCCTGAGCCACCCCCACCCCGACTGCTCCAGCCAGGGCTGCAGGGGCTGCTCCTTCGGCCTCGCAGACACAGGGCACGGCAGATCCCGTTCCCTGTCTTGCCCTTCTGATGGGGCACACGGCTGCTCTGCACCGAGTCCCACAGACTGGGGTGTCATCTGTGACGTTACCTCACACCCTCCTACGGCCACTGCTGTGTGCTCATGGGTTATACTGACGGTGACCTCACACCCCTCCTACTGCAACCGCTGTGTGCTCATGAGTTGTTACACTGTCACACGTGTGTGTGCAGTGTATGGACTGCTGCTGCTAAGATGGTTCTTCCAAAACCCCATATTTGGTTGTGTCTAAATATTGACTTGGTGACATCAGAAGCACCTACACAAGCTATGTGCCAGCTTCTGCCCTATCAGCTACTCAGGCACCAGCGACATCACAAGCTCATACACAGCTATGTGCATGCTCCTGGCCTATCTGCTACAGCCACAGGTGATGCCATAGCATCTACAGCTGATATTGGCCTGCTCCTGGCCTATCCTTTATTCAGACACCAATCACCTCAAAACCACCTGCAGAAACTGTGGGCCTGCTCCTGCCCTATCAGCTACTCAGGCAGCAGTGACATTAGAAGCACCTACACATGCCATGGGCCTACTCCAGGCCTGTGAGCTACTCAGGCATGAGTGACCTCAGAAGCACAGACACAAGCCATGGGCCTGCTCCTGCCTATCAGCTTCTCAGCACCAGTGACCTCAAAACCTACACATACCTGTTGTGGATTAACCCGGCCAGCAGCTACCTCCCACACAGTCGCTCACTCACTATTTCACTAAATAGAAAGTTAATTCTATCCCAGCGAAAACCAGTAGAATGCCAGATGCCTGCTCCTGCCCTATCAGCTTCTCAGGCACTAGTGACCTCACAGGAACCTATACACCCATTTGCCATGTCCTTGCTGTTGAGGTACTCTGCCTCCGGTGACCTCACAAGCACCTGTAAGGGCCATGCTCCTGATCAAGGCCTATCAGCTATTCAGCCAAGAGTGACATCACAAGTACATACCCAAGCCATGTGTCTCCCTCCTCCCTATCAGCTACTCAGGCACCAGTGACCTGACCACCACATATCCACCTACTTGCTATCTGCTCACCTATGAGATATCAAGGCACAAGTGACCTCACAAGCTCCAACACAAGCCATGTGCATGCTCTTGGCCTATCAGCTACTCAGGCATCAGCAATCTCACAACACTTCCACAGGCCATGTGCCAGCTCCCAGCCTATGATCTACTCAGGCACCAGTGACCTCACAAGCACATACCAACCTATTTGCTCTGTGCTCGTGTGGTGGGGGACCCCATGTGGCAGCCCCCACCCAGTCACTTGCTCACTCCCCCAGCGGGATGGGGAGGGAACTGGAAGGGCAAAAGCCAGGAAAAAAGTCTCATGGGTCAAGATAAAGACAGTTTAATAAGTGGAGAAGTAATCACTCACAGCAGGAGATTGATGCCAAGCCAGTCTCTGAGCAAAGAACACACACCCTCCCCAGTTTTACTGCTGACCATGACGTCATATGGTGTGGAATATCCCTTTGGTCCGCTGGGGTCAGCTGTCCTGGCTTTGTCCCCTCCCAGCCTTCTCGCTGTGGGGGAGTGAGAAAGAGAGAAGGCCTTGATGCTGTGCAAGCACTGCTCAGCAATAGCTCCAATGTCAGTGTGTTTCAACACTGTTTTGGCTACCAAGGCAAAGCACAGCACCATAGGGCTGCTAACAAGAAAATTAACTCCGTCCCAGCCACACCCAGTACAATCTCCACCCCTTCTTCCACACCAGTTGCATCCTGCTCAGGTCCTACAGTATTCAATAGAAATGTACATTACATCCACCACCCCACCCCCTTCCCCATCCTTTCACATGACACACACACACTGGCTTTGGCTGGTGTGGCTCAGGTGGACCTGGACAGTGCCAGCACACTCCTGACTTCTCCCCTCACTCACTCAGCCAGAGCTTTTTGAAACATTCCATCAGGTTATCAACCTAAGACAAGGAAGTCTAAATAGCACCACTCTGCACCACACAGTGGTCTTGCAGGTAGCTGTGAGACCCCCACACCCATGGGGAAAGGGAGTTCCCCACTACCACCCTACCTCTCTGTTTGGCACCTCAAAATCCACTTTGCAGTTCATGGGCTCACTGGCTGTTTCTTCTGGTTCACGTGGTCTTTTCTGAGATCCTCTTAGGGTCTTTGCTATATTGTCCCCATGCGCATATTCTTCTGAAGTTGGCATTTTGTCCTGGTTTTCCATGTTGGCAGACAGCATTGCCTGTGTCTTGCAGCACCGAGAAAAGCTCAGAGGCTGCCCCAGTAACCCTGCGTGGCCATCCTGCTGGCTGGTCTGGGATGTTGGGGCCTCCTAGGCCACTTCCCAGGATTGGGCTCTTCTTTCCAACCCAGACAAGTTCCCCCAACCCAGACATGTCTGGGCTTCTTCTGCAGCCCGGCAAAGTGGGGGACCTCGACCCACACTTGTACTTTTCTTTCTATTCACATTTAAACTCTAATTCTTCATTCATTAGCTCTTATTAAAGAAGGTTTCATCCATTTCATACCTATATGATAATGGCTATGTATATTTAATTTCTCTGGCTTTATAACTGTTTATATATATAAAAATACATAGATATACGTTTATATAGATATATAACGTATACACATACATACATGTATAGAAAGGTATATATTTCAAATATTATATCTATTAATAAATAAATAAAAATATATTTCTATATATTTGGACACTCATATATATATATTTTAAAAATATATATCTTGTAATACAAGTATATATTTTTATATCTGAGCACTTCCTTGTCCAAAGCAGGCAGGCAGCCAGTCACAGGGCTGCATGAGAACATGTGGGTATGATGGTGTCAAAAAATGGCTGCCACCCAACCACAATGCAGCATGAAAACATGTGGGGAATGAGGCTGCGAAAAGTGGGCCTCCCTGTACGTAATGACAGGGGGCTTCCTTTGCTGATGTGCTTCTGGGTGCACGGGGAGGGGAGGCTCCTTTTGCCAGCCAATCATAGCACTTCCTGAGAACACGTGGGTTTGATGCTGGCAAGCAGTGGCTGTCAGCCAAGCACAGAGCAGTATGATGTTTAAGAACATGGCAGCTCACTCCCATAAAATGGCAGCCCCCATTCATAAAATGGCAGCCCCCCAAATGGCAGCCAAACCAAAATGGCAGCCCCTGGTATGGGGGGAAGGGCCTTCTGGGTCAGAGGTACTTCCGGGTAAAGCAGAAGGGGGGCCGCTCCTTCCAGGCAATCCCCACAAAGCACGTGACCAGTAGAGGGAGTGACTTCCGGGGCAAATGGCCCCTCAGGCAGCTGGCAGCGGGTGGGCAGGGCATTGCTCACGTCTTACCTGCAGTACCGGTGGTGCCTGTGCTCCTGGCGTGTCCAGGGCAATGAACCAAATAAGCACAAGGAAGGCACGTGGTGAGGTAAAAATGCTTCTTTTGCGCCGTGGTCAGATAACGGGTCCCTGTGGTGTCAGAGCTTCAGTGTTTGTGCCTGAGCTAAGAACTTTCCCGCCTCCGTGCGCTTCAAGACGGCACAACCCTTCTCAAAAACCCACTACGGGACCCTCCTGGGTCTCGTGTGAAAATCTGCACTACTGTGCTGAGGATCCCCTCGAGCAGGGACGGCACAAAGCCTTTTCCATGTGCCTCCTCACCTGGCCATGGTCTCCCTGTTTCTCAGCACCTGAAGCCCCCTCCATCTCCTGCCCATCCCTGATCTGGTGTGGCAGTGCTGCACTCGGTGGTGCTTCCAGCAGTGAACCCCCTCATCTACAGCATGAGGAACCAGGAGCTCAAGGATGCAGTTAGGAAAGGGCTTACATGAAAGGTTTTGCAATAGTGATAAACTCCCATCCCTCTCCCAGGATATCCCATCCCAAATGGGTGCTTTGATGTATCATCGTTACTGTTACCAGTCTCATTAGCATTAGCTTTATCAGTATTGTTACTTGTGGTGATCATGTTCGCAGACAAATGTTTGGATTTGTCTCACTTGTCCAGAGGCATGAACCTGCTCTGTCTCACCTGGAGCCTGTGTAAGAGTGTGTCTAACACTGGGGCGGAGCTGACTCCCCCACAGGCTCTCTGTAATAAACTGGGATCTCCCCAGTGCACTGGGGAATTAGCAGCAGTGCTCCCCATCCAGCTGGAGCTGCTTCCCACCCTGACCAGCAAGGCCAGTGTGGAGTCACCCTGTGACCCCAGGCACCACAGCCAAATGGCTCTGCAGAGCAGCACCGCCAGCTTGGGCCCTGCAGGGATGATGGGGAGGGGCCAGGAACAGCCAGGTAGATCAGCAGAGGGTTAGGGAGAGCTCAGAACAGAGATGACCTAGGCTGGAAATTGCCTCAGAGACAAAAATACCAGCGTTCACCTAATCCAAGACAATGCCCAGACTGTGGGTGCCCTAAAGCATGTTCATGGTGCAGAGGCAGAAGTCCTCACTGTCCTGGTGCTCCACCAGGCCTGGGTAGTGGATGAAGAAGGGCGGTGCTCACAACTACCCATCTCTTAGTGCCATCGCCCCTCCTCAAGGGTGGCATCGAAAGGGAGGCTGGGACCCTGCGTCAGGGCTTGCACTGAAGGAAGCATGACTCAGCAGCCCTGTGAGTTTGCTGCTGTCCCTCAGTCTCTGTGCCCAGCACATGTCCTTGACACAGCCTCCTCCACCCCATGCGCTGTCCCTTACCCCAAAGTCACCCCCAGTCCTAGTTCCCCCTAGCAGCCATTTCCAGCCCTGGCCATTCACCATGGTCCAGCTGAGGGCTGATCTTTGAAATGTGACCAGCCCCGTCCTCTTGCTGGGCTCAGTGTGTGCACTGGGGAACACCCAGACCTGCATGGGCTCAGACATGCCCAGAGCCTGGCAGACCCCAGAGCAGGGCTGTCTGCAAAGCCTCACGTGGGCCATGGCCAAGGCAGGGAAGGGGTCGGGTGCTGGGGCGAGCAGTCAAAGCCAGACGGCCACAGGGGAACGGGCACTGAGGTCTGTTGTGGGAAGTGTGCCAGGAGGATGTTTCCCCAGCCTGAATGCACTCTGTCCTGAGTGGTGCCTGCAGGGCAGAGCTCTGGGGCCACCTGTGGGGATGCAGGGCTGGGCCAGCCCAGGGACAAGACAGGGATCTGAACAAAAGCCATGACCCTCCAAGAAGCTGATGGAAACCCCAAATTCCCCTCCATTCCCAGGCAGGCAGGGCTGTCACCCCAGTCAGTGGGATTGCTCCGGGGACTCAAAAGACACCCTGGGGTGGGAGGTGCAGGGCAGCCAAGATTGACCCCAGCACTCCCAGCTGCCCCTCTGCAGCCAGAGCAGCTCTCCAGAGTTGGACGAGACTCGCTGCTGCTCTCTCCATGGTCAGAGCTCTCTTGGGGCTGCAGCCACTGGCACTGCCTGCTGGGAGCCCCAGACCTAGTTCTGAGCCCCAGTGCCCTGCACCGCAGCTCTAGTACTTCCCCTCCCATGCCAGCATCTTCTCTCAGGAGCACCACCAAGTGCATTACTCCCTGACCAGGTATGCAGAGGAGCTGCTGGAGGACTTCTCTGCTCACCCCTTCTGCCGCCAGCTCTGTCCGGTGTCAGCCCACAGGCTCCGCCATAGTTCCTCGGTGTTAGGTGCTTGGCGTCTTGACATGGCCTTCGCTGAGCCTCTGCAGGGACCCCCAGTGAGCGTCTCTGCTTGGAGCTGGCCACCACATGCTGGCTGCAGTCACAGGGGATCCGTGAGGCCACATTTGGAGAGTAGGTTGTGATTGTCCTTGGTCAGAGTAGGGGTGAGGATCTGACAGTCAGGAAGGGAAAGAGAGGACAAGAGACAATGAGGACAAGAAGCAGGAAGGGAAATTTCAAATGAGGTTTAACGGGAAAAAATCACCTTGATAGTTGATTAGTACTGGCTGGGGCCCAGAGGTTTTCAAAACTCAACTGGAGAAAGCACTGACCAATGCATTCTAGCTGACATGTTCTCCCTGCTCAGAGCAGATAAGTAGCACTAGACACCTCCATGGGTCCCTTCTGACCCTTCTTGGCGGTATGTCTGGAGATCGCCTAGTCGAGTCCCCACTGCTCAAGCAGGATCAGCTAGAGCGGGTTTCCCAGTAGAGGATCCAGCTGGGTTTTGAATATTTCCATGGATGGAGACTCCACAACCTCTCTGGGCAACCTGTTCCAGTGATCAACCACCCTCCCAGTAGAGAAGTGTTTTATTGTATTGAGATGGAAGTTCCTGTGCTTCAGTTTCTACCCATTGTCTGTCACTGTGCAGCAGGGAGAAGATTGTGGCTCCCTCTTCTTCATTCCCTCCCATCAGGTATTGATACACATTGATAAGATGTGTGATGAGCCTTCCCTTCTGCAGGCTAAAAAGTCCCAGCTCTCTCAGGCTCTCCTCCTGAAGGATGCTTGTGTGACTTCAGAATCTTTGTGGCCCTTTGCTGGACTCGCTGCAGTAAGGCCATGTCTCTCTTGTAGTGGGCAGCCCAGCACTGGACACAGCACTCCAGATGGGGCTTCCCCAGTGCTGACTAGAGGGGAAGGATCACCTCTCTCGACCTGCTGGCAAACCGCTCCTGAATGGAGCCCAGGGGCTGTAGGCCTGCTTTGCCACACAGCCACACTGCTGGCTCATGGGCAGCTTGTTGCCCTCCAGGGCCCCCTGGTCCTTCTCTCGAAACCTGCTTTCCAGCCAGTCAGCCCCCAGCCTGTACTGGTCCGTGGGGTTATTCCTGCCCAGGGCAGGACTTTGTGTTTCCCTTGCTTGAACTTCATGAGGTTCCTCTCTGCCCAGTTCTCCAGCCTGCCCAGGTCCTTCAGAGCAGCAGTGCAACCAGCTGTATCAGCCACTCCTCCTGTTGTGGTTTAACCCAGTCGGCAACTAAGCACCACACAGCCGCTCACTCCCTCCCCCCCGTTGGGATGGGGGAGAGAATGGAAGAGTAAAAGTGAGAAAACTCGTGGGCTGAGATAAAGACAGTTTAACAGGTAAAGGAAAAGCCACACACGCAAGCAAAGCAAAACAAGGAATTCATTCACTACTTCCCATGGCAGGCAGGTGTTCAGCCATCTCCAGGAAAGCAGGGCTCCATCACGCATAATGGTTACTTGGGAAGACAAACACCATCACTCCAAACGTCCCCCCTTCCTTCTTCTTCCCTCAGCTTTCTATGCTGAGCATGACATCATAGGGTATGGCATATCCCTTTGGTCAGTTGGGCTCAGCTGTCCCAGCTGTGTCCCCTCCAAGCTTCTTCTGCACCCCCAGCCTACTCGCTGGTGGGTTGGTGTGAGAGGCAGAAAAGGCCTTGACTCTGTGTAAGCACTGCTCAGCAGTGACTAAAACATCCCTGTGTTAGCAACACTGTTTTCTGCACAAATCCAAAACATAGCCCCATACTAGCTACTATGAAGAAAACTAACTCTATCCCATCCGAGACCAGCACACCTCCCAATTTTCTATCATCCACAAGCTTGCTCAGGATGCCCTCAGTCCCATCATCCAGGACTGTCATGAAAGGTTGAATAGAATGGGACCCTGGTGCCTATCCTCCAGCTGGACTTTGTGCCACTGGACACAAGCCTCTGGGACCAGCCATTCAGTCAGTTCTCAGTTCACCTCATTTTTACTTATCTAGTCCATACTTGCTCAGCTTGTCTATAGGGGTATAATGGGAGACAGGCTGACAGCTCCCCGCATCCTCCTTCTTGCCTGCTTCAAGAGAGGATTTCCATTTGCTGTCTTCCAGTCCTCAGGAACCTCACCAAATCACCATGACCTTTCAAACAGGATTTCAAGTGGCCTTACAATGACATCAGCTGGCTTCCTCAGCACTCATGAGTGCATCCCCTCAGGTCCCAAGGACTTATGCACAGTAGTTAAAATGTTCCCTAAGTTCCTGAGACTCCTGCACCAAGGGCAGGTCTTCCTTGCTCCTTGCCTCTGGTCTTGGGGGCCTGGGATTCCTGAAGGTTGGTCTTACCTGTAAACTCAGAGAGGAAGAAGGCGTGGAGGACCTTGGCCCTTTCTGTGCTCTCTGTCACCAGGGTCCCTGCCCCATCTAGCAGCAGGCCTACATTTTCCCAAGCCTTCCTTTTACTGCTGGCATTGTTGTTGAATCCTCTCTTGATGCCATTCACATCCAGATTGAATTACCCGATGGAATGCGAGATGGGCTTTGGCTTTCCCAGCACCCTCTCTGAATGCTCAGGAGGTTCTTGGTGCCCTCCAGAAACCTCCTGAGTGTCTTGTGCCCTGCTGTGCTGCCCCTCAGGCAGATGCCCAGCTGGGTAAGGTCCCCCATGAGGACCAGGGCCTGCGAATGAGAAGCTCTTCTGCTTGTCTGAAGAAGGCCTCATCTGTTGCTTCTTCCTAATATGGTTGGTCCATAGCAGATACCAACTACAACGTCACCCACGTTGGTCTGCCCACTAATCCTGACCCATCAGCTCTCATCTGGCTCATCACCTGTCACTAGGGAGCTCCATGCTTTCCTGCTGCTCACAACTTTCCCTCCTCACTGACCTTCCCCATCCTTCCTGTCATGGTTTGACCCCAGCCAGCAACTAAGCACCATGCAAGTGCTCACCCCTTCCCTTCCCAGGGGATGGGGAGGAGGATCGGGAAACAAAAGTAAAACTCGTAGGTTGAGATAAGAACAGTTTAATAACTAAGTAAAATAAAATATAATATGAACTAAGAATAAATATAGTATAATAATAATAATAATATAACAAAAAAAGAAATAAAACCCAAGAAAAGACAAGTGATGCACAATGCAATTGCTCATCACCTGCTGACCGATGCCCGAGCCACGATCTGCACCTCCCCGCCAACTCCCCCCAGTTTATATACTGAGCATAACATTCTATGGTATGGAATATCCTTTTGGCTAGTTGGGTCAGCTGTCCTGGCTATGCTCCCTCCCACCTTCTTGCACACCTGCTTGCTGGCAGAGCGTGGGAAACTGAAAAGTCCTTGGCTTAAGACAAGCCCTACTTAGCAACAACTAAAACATCAGCGTGTTATCAATATTATTCTCACACAAATCCAAAACACAGCACTGTACCAGTTACTAAGAAGAAAATTAACTCTATCCCAGCTGAAACCAGGACGCTTCCTAAAGAGGCAGCTTCCATCCATGGCCGCACTCCAGTGATGTGAGGTATCTGACCATGTCTCTGATATCTGAGTGAGATTATAGCTCAGGAACTGCCCACAGACTCCTAATTCCTCCTGTTTCCTCCCCAAGCTGTGTGCATTCCTGTACAGGCACATCAGAGGTGTGCCCAGGCATACGGATTTCCCTGCTCAGATTGAGGGCTACTTGAAAGGTGACCACAAACAGCCCTGCTTGTACCCCTTGCTTCACCTCTGACTGTCTTCTTCCCTGTTTCCCCCCTCCCAAGTTCTTCCCTTTGGTCATCCTCAAACCCTCTCACACAAGAAACCCACCCTGGTTTCCCTTTACCCACTGGCCCTGGCTTTGCTTGCCTCGTGCCCTCTGTTGGTGTTTCTGGGATGGCTGCATTGGGAATTCTGACTTTGGTCAGCAAATCCATTAAACTAGTACCTCCTTCTATTATCCATCATGTCCTGCAATTCCTCCTGCTGTCGTCTTGTTAGAGGCACCACAGGACAGGGTGAGCCACCTACAGACACACATTAAGAGCTGACACAATGAAGCTTCCGTTCATGGGGACCTTGAGAAACTCTGGGATTTGGCCAACAGAAACCTCACCAGGTTTTACAAGGAGAAGTGGCCAGTCCTGCATCAGGGCAGAATAGCTCCGTGTATCAGGGCAAGCTTGGAGGTGACCGGCTGAGGAGTGACCCTGAGGAGAAGGCCATAGTTGCTACAAGGGATGCTATAGGAGCCAGTAGAGCATGTTGACCACGAATAAGGCCAGCTGCATACAGTCCTTAATTAGGAGGAGTGTGGCCACTCAGACCAGGGGAGTTACCTCTCCCCTTGACTCATCAGTGGTGTGGCCACATCTGGAATAATGTGTCCTGGTGTGGGGCTCCATGTTTGCAGGAGTGGGAGGAACTGGAGAAGGTTGAGAGGACGTCTGCCAAGATGGACTTAAGGGGCTGAATCACATGAGTTGTGAAATGGATTCCTGTGTAGAGGAAAGAGCATGAGAAAGGAAAAATTTGAGAGTCTGAGACTGGGCATGAAGAAAAATGAGATGTCACTTGAAGGGGAGTGCCATGGTGCAACAGGTCACCAGGGCAGTAAGGGGGTGTGTCTGTGATGAGCCAATGGCTTTGTGTTTCAAAGGCATCAGTACAGGTAGGAACATGCGAGGGTGAGAGCAAGGTGGGGAAGTTAGGATAGTGTGTCGACAGCCTGCAGGGAAAGAGGAGCAGGCATGGGACAGTGTAGGACATCTGTGGTGGAGATGGCTGACAGCGCTAGCTGTACAAGAACTGATTTCGACAGAGAGATAGGAAGGGATAGCTATAAACACAATGAAGGAGCTGATTAAGGAGTTAATCTGACTTGTGAAAGATGGGGCAAGTTTCTGATTTCCTGAAGCTCAAAGCAGCAACCAGATACTTGGGAAGTATCTGAACGAAAAAAGCAAGGCAAGGAGGAAATGTCTCGCAGCACAAGACTCCTGGCGCAGGGGCTCCTCAGGCTCCTCCTGCTGCCCCTGCGACAGAACAGCCTGCCCAAGCTGCTGCATGCAGAAAGAAGTTTCTCTTTGTAATTTCTTCCCCCGTAAGCACAGAGTTGCTTCTTTCTTCTTCTCCAGGAATTCCCCATCCCCAGAGAGCCTTTCCCCAGGGCAGTGTGTCCATGCTGGCCTAGCCAGCCGTTACTTCCCCTCCCTGTGCTCCCTGCAGGGCCCTGAGCTGGCTGTGCTGCTCTGCAGGGCAGGCGGGTGGTGGTGCCCAAAACACAAGGAGACAATCCCAGGCAGATCCCTGCTGATCATTCAGATCACGTCCCGGGGCACTGGGCATGTACATGTGAAGGCTCAGCCCACCCATTCCCAAACACATGGCCCCATGTCCTCCACCCCTCAGCCCACGGAGAACTTGAGCACAGCAGTACAGCTTTGTAAGTGGAAGTTTCTGCAGCCTGCCCTTCACTTCAGCTTTGGAAGAAGAGCCCAACCTCCAGACACCGGCCCTGAGGAAATACCCTTTTATTGCAGAGATGTGAGACGGGAGGCCAGCTGTACCGTAGTGCCAGACACACGTACAAAGGCCTCTGGGTCAGACAGGCTGGGTTCATGCCCCTGGAGAAGTGGTGTGGATGCAGACATTCCTGGATAAACTTGGTTATCACAGATAAAATGCCCAAAGCACAGGAGGTTCTTGAGGTACATTGGAAATCACTTGTGAAGAGACACGTGCAGCTTACTGCTGCTGACAGAAGAATAATTGAATCAGTTTCTTCAGGGTGTCTTTGAGCTCCTTGTTCCTCATGCTGTAGATGAGGGGGTTCACTGCTGGAGGTACCACCGAGTACAGCACTGCCAGCACCAGGTCCAGAGCTGGTGAAAAGATGGAGGGGGCTTCAGGTAGGCAAACATGGCAGTGATCAAAAACAGGGAGACCACAGCCATGTGAGGAAGGCACATGGAAAAGGCTTTGTGCCGTCCGTGCTTAGACGGGATCCTCAGCACAGCCCTGAAGATCTGCACATAGGGCAGCACAATGAAAACAAGCACCCTGAAGATAAAGAAAAACCAAAGAGAAGCAGCCCAGCTTTCCTGAGGTAGGAGTGTGAGCAGGAGAGCTTGAGGATCTGGGGGATTTCACAGAAGAACTGATTCAGTGCATTGCCTTGGCAGATAGGTATTTGTCCTTGTTTCGGTTGGGACAGAGTTAACTCTCTTCTTAGTAGCTGGTACAGTGCTGTGTTTTGGATTTAGTGTGAGAATAATGTTGATAACACTCTGATGTATTAGTTGTCGCTAAGTAGCGCTTATCTTCAGCCAAGGACTTTTCAGTTTCCCATGCTCTGCCAGCAAGCAGGTGTGCAAGAAGCTGGGAGGGAGCAGAGCCAGGGCAGCTGACCTGAACTAGCAAAGGGTGTTCCATACCATGGAACGTCATGCCCAGTATATAAACAGGGGGAGTTGGCCAGGAGGCGCGGATCGCGGCTCTGGCATCGGTCAGCGGTGGTGAGCAATTGCATTGTGCATCACTGGGGTTTTTTCCTCCCCCCCTCCTTTTTTTGTTATATTCCTTTTCATTACTACTATTATTAATTATTATTAATTATTATTATTTTAGTATTATATTTTACTTTAGTTATTAAACTGTTCTTATCTCAACCCACGAGTTCTGCCTTCTTTCCCGATTCTCATCCCATCCCACCGGGAGCTGGGTGGGGGACGGCGTGAGGGAGCGGCTGTGTGGTGCTTGGCTGCTGACTGGGGTTAAACCACGACATGAGTGTAAACAGGTTTCTAGTCAGTAGGCTTCTCTGACGGAGCCCTGCACTTGGTCACTAGCCTGTGTCCTGTGTTCTCATTAGAGCCTATTTCCAACTACCTCCGGCGGGGTGCACTCTCTGTTCTTAGTGGGCATGTGTGAATGGCAGTGAACTTCAAGCTAGACTCACCGGTGAGTAGGTTACGAGGTCTGTGTTACAGCAAGTGGAGCAGGGCCGCAAACATCCTGGACTCCAATGCCTGGGTGCATGCACTGGGGAGACCAGGAGGATCTGAGTCCAGGTGCTGGATAGAATGAGTGCCTAAGGCACACCTGGGTCTTCTCCTAGAGAGACTGATGGGCTGGAGAAGGCTTACTGGCTTCCTCCTTCCCACTGGCAGCACAAGACTCACAGGGTCCTGCTCACCATAGGCCTCAACGCTGCAAGAGCTGAGGAACTTGCGGAGGAACAGCATGGTGCAACTTGGCAAAACGGGCTCTAAGTCCTTGCCAGGCCTGGCTCTCCAGACTGTACCTGCACAGGTTGATCAGGATACACTTCTGCAGCTGCCACCGGCATTGGGTGGGCACCAGTGAGGACCCTCAGCTCCCTTCAGTCAGGGGAGCAGTCTCTGGAAGCAAGCCGTGTTGTAGAGGAAGAAGGTGGCCAAGGTGTCTGGGAGTCACTATCAGAACCCAAGTGTGAAAGGAAAAATGCTCTTGGTTTTGCAGAAAGAAAAGTTCATCTGGAGTCGAAGTGTGGGTCAGATCTTAACTCGATCTTAACTAGTTCCCTCAGCCGCTCCTCATAAGACTTGTGCTCTAGACCCTCCAGCAGCTTCATCGCTCTTCTTTGGACACACTCGGCACCTCAATGTCTTTCTTGCAGTGAGAGGCCCAAAAATGAACACTGTATTCGAGGTGAGCCTCACCAGTGCCGAGTACAGGGGGACATCACTTCCCCAGTCCTGCTGGCCACACTATTTCTGGTACAAGCCAGGATGCTATTGGCCTTCTTGGCCACCTGGGCACACTGCTGGCTCATCTTCAGCCAGCTGTCAACCAACAGCCCCAGGTCCTTTTCCACCAGGCAGCTTTCCAGCCACTCTTCCCCAAGCCTGCAGCATTGCATGGGGTTGTTGTGACCCACATGGAGGACCTAGCACTTAGCCTGGTTGAATCTCATACAGTTGGCCTCAGCCCATCAATGCATCCCTCTGTAGAGCCTTTCTACCCTCAAGCAGATCAACACTCCCTGCCCAGCTTGCTGTCATCTGCAAACTTACTGAGGGTGCACTCGATCCCCTCGTCCAGATCATTGATAAAGTTATTAAACATGACTGGACTCAATACTGAGCCCTGGGGAACAACCCTTGTGACCGGCCGCCAACACTGGATTGAACTCCATTCACCACAACTCTTTGAGCCCGGCCAGCCAGCCAGTTTGTTACCCAGTGAAGAGTGCACCCGTCCAAGCCATGAGCAGCCAGTTTCTTCAGGAGAATGCTGTGGGAAACGGTGTCAAAGGCTTTACTAAAGTCCAGGTAAACAACATCCACAGCCTTTCCCTCTGCCACTAAGCGGGTCACCTTGTCATAGAAGGAGATCAGGTTAGTCAAGCAGGACCTGCCTTTCATAAAGCCATGCTGACTGGGCCTGATCACCTGGTTGTCCTGTACATGTTGTGTGATGGCACTCAAGATGATCTGCTCCATAACCTTCCCTGGCATCGAGGTCAGCCTGAGACCTGTAGGTCCCTGGATCCTCCTTCTGGCTTTTCTTGTAGATGGGCATCTGTACTGGTTTTGGCTGGATAGAGTTAAAATTCTTCATAGGAGCTTGTACAGGGCTATGTTTTGGATTTGTGCTGGAAACAGTGTTGATAACACAGGGATGTTTTAGTTATTGCTGAGCAGTGCTTACACAGAGTCAAGGCCTTTTCTGCTTCTCACACTGCCCACCAGCGAGTAGGCTGGAGGTGCACAAGAAGTTGGGAGGGGACACAGCTGGGACAGCTGGCCCAATTGCTCAAAGGGATATTCCATACCATATGATGTCATGCTCAGCAATAAAACTAGGGGGGAGGTTGGTGGGGGTGCTGCTGCTGGGGGACTGGCTGGGCATCTGTCAGCTGGTAGCGAGCAATTGTTTTCATTTGCATCACTTGTTTTTCTTGGGTTTTATTTTCTTCTCTCTTTGTTTGTATTTTCTCTTTTCCTTAGAATTCTTTTAAAAATTTCTTTTCAATTATTAAACTGTTTTTATCTCAACCCATAAGCTTCTTTCTCACTTTTACCCTTCCGATTCTCCTCTCATCCCAGCGGGGGAGCAAGCGAGCGGCCGTGTGGTGCTTAGTTGCTGGCCAGGGTTAAGCATGACACCTACCAATGGTTTGAGTGGAGAAACATTGCTCAGAGGATCTTCTCAATTTGTATTGGCATAGTTTATGTCTCTACTTCTGCCCCTCCATCTTTTTTCTGCCTCTGCCTATTCTTTGAAGAGCTCTCCAAGGGAAAGATTAATTGAGTTATGGAATTACACATGTTGGAAGAGTCTCCTTTGCAAGGGTCCTTGCAATAGTGTCTTCAACTGGATCAGGTGAGACTCCCCTTACAACTGTTCTATGGAATTCTTATAATCCAGCTGGCCTGTTGTCCTGCATGTCCTCTCTGGCATGTGCAAGCATCAGAAGTAATGACAGTTTACTCAGTTGTATTCAGTTTTGCAGCAGGAACTGCTACAGGGATCTGTGAAACAGTCAGATTCTCCCCCCAGGATGTTAATCACCACATTTATGCACAGGAATTGGTCTAGGCACAGCAGGATCTGCATTCTCTAGGACTGTCTGGAATTCCCACCTGGAGAGGTCCCACAGCAGTCAGTCCAACAGTTAAATTTGAAGGTGACTCATTCTGGCTAATTTTGGAGGTGGTTAATTTTGAAGGTGGTTGACTGAAGCCAATCGCTTGGTTTCAAGTCAATCCACTGTCTCAGACCAGTGTCTTCTCTCGTCGATGTGGATGATGAGATGGGAGAGTCCCTGCACCACCCAGGGGATTAATGACTTAAGAGCTCTGGTTGCACACCGGCACAGGCCTGACAGCCAGCTACACCACCATTCCAAATGTAACGTAATTCGCACAGCTTTTGCCAAAATATCGGTTCTTAGCTGGCAGTCCAGAACACCCATGCAAACCAGCAAGGCTGGAGAGGCATTGATTGTGTCTGAAGATAAGTGGGCTGGATCAATATTTCTTTCATGTCATTGAGTAAAAAGAGAGAGAAAAGCAGAATCCCTACAGAATGCAGTTCCGGTCTCCCATTTCAAGAAGGAAGAGCAAGCCTAAGAAAAGGGAAGGGAAGGCTGACAAAGGTAACAAGGTGAATTCCACCAAGCATGATATTGGTTACCCTTGTCACACCTTCAACTGACCGGCTACCAAAATGGATCCCCACAACCATACCATAGCAAGAATATTTTTCCTGAAGGCCTTTTCAGTCATTCAAGAGTTGAAGATCCTCCTTCTCACACTGCTGCTGGTGATTTATCTGCTCGCTGTCATGGGGAATGCAGTCACCATTGCCATTGTTTGGCTCCACCACTAGTCCCACACCCCCACGTATCCCTTCCTCAGCACCTTGTCCTTCTTGGCTCTTTGGTTCACTTTGGTCATTCCCCCTAGCATGTTTGTCAGTCTCGTGTTGGAGATTAAGATATCTCTACGGCTGCTTACAAGTCACAGACCTTGTTCTCTGTCTTCCTGGGCATAGCTGAGTTTAACCTATGTTGTGATGTGTTTCGATTGCTGCAGGGCCATTTGCAACCCCTCACACTACTGTCCTTACGAACTCCTGGTTGTGCTCCATGCTCATCTTTAGCTGCTGGGGAATGGCATCTCCATCCATGCTCAGCCCCACCATCTTGTATGCCATTAGACCCTCTGTGCCCAATGTAGAGACTGCTTCTTCTGCGGCATCATCCCTTTGCTGAGAGCAGCCAGCATGGGCACCAGCTCCTATGAAACATGAGTGTTGCTCTCTCCTCCGCTGTGTTGCTGAGCTCCTTCACACTGTCTTCTGTGCTTTATGCCTGCATTATATGCATCATCCTGAGGATAACCTCTGTGCAAAGCCACAATAAGGCCTTCTTCACCTGCATATCCTTCACCTGCATATCCTATTTCTTCACTCACTATCGCAAATGCTAGCGGCATGTTTGACCATGTGAGGCCTGAAGAGAAGCTGCTTTGTTGTAAGCTGTCTGCAAATGTGCAGGTTCCTCTAAGGAAGTGCATTCAGGAGAAGAACAGTTTTAGATAATGTAGGTGTCAGCCAACAGAGTCAGAAGACACAACCCTTTGAGTGTTTGAACTGACCCAGACAATGGAAACTGGGACTGCCACCTCTGATTCACTGATTCACTGTGCTCCTACTGCTGTAGGTGACGGAGCTTGAGCTTTTGCTCAAATACAGCCAGCGGCTTAGTCTCAGAAAGTTTTCTGGACGAACCCAGTGCAGAGATTCCCCTATGCCAGACTAGAGGCAAAGAACCGCCGGGCATTTGGGATCTAAGACTAGCCTGAGCCCCAAGCTAAAATGTCAATGCAAACATGGAGCACTGCCCTATACTGAACTTCCCATTTGACTCCTTGTAAGTGCTACCCATTGTGCCCTGGGACAGAGCCTGAGGGGACAACACAGTCTGTGGAGAAGCTTTGTTTCACTCCTTCAAACCCTCCCTCTCCTCCCCTCCCTCTCCTCCCCTTGCATTTGGAATCATCCTGGGTCTGGAGCCATCTGCTCTGCTCCTTTCTAGGTCTACAAACAAATGTAAAGATGAAGGGAAAACATCAGTCTTTATTGCATAGATTCTTCTTGTGCTTCCTTCTGTTAGATAAGTATTTTGATGTTAAAAAATAATAATAAATCAGAGATTTGAGACTTGAATAGTGAGTTTCATCTACTTTGCTGCAGGTGCCTGTGAGAACTTGTTTTCCCAAGGCTCCCTCTGCAGTCAGTGGAGACAAGAGAAAACGCTAGAGGCTGGGTCCTCCCAACCTATAACTGGCATGCAAAAGAAAGGTTACAAATCTCTTCCAGACACTCTTCTCTTGCTCTGCCTTTAGGTCAGGACATTTGATAGTCATAGCAATGAGCAGCTGTTTCGAAACAACGGCATTTCAGTGCAGACGGATGTCAGATGAGACTGTGTGGAACCGTAATAAATTTCAGTCATTATTTCGAGTACTAAAGAAGGCAAGTTATACTTGGTCCCTCTTCTACCCCCTCCCCCTTTGCTGAAGAAACAGAGAGCAAGAAGCTGTGGAAGAAAGCAGGGCATTACAGAAGAGATACTTGACATTACTTCTTTTGAAATCAACAGATTCTCAGGGATTCCTAGTCCAAAAAGGCAAGTACTGAAAAGTAGAAAGAATAGCTTTCAACATACATGTTTGGTTTGGTTTGATTTGATTTGATTTGATTTGATTTGATGGTTTAGCATTTGTGCAATAGAAGAGATGAGTTTGGCACAGAGGTGTGACAGATGTTTGCAATAGGTCTGAGTGAATTTGGAATTTCCCAGGAATGGGGTGAAATAGCTAACAGCCTCTTTAAAATCTTCTGTCCTGGAGAAAGAATCCTTTGTGAGTGTTTGAAAAAGGTAGAAAGAAGACAGGAAATGCTCTGAGGACTCTAACTGAAATGTACAACATAAAAATCAGGGTGTGAGCAATGCTTGAAGGCTCTCTCTCTGTGTTATATAGGAAGATTGCGGGAAAGGAAAGAAGCAGAAAAGGAAGGACCGAACTTTTCATCCAGACTGTGAAATTATCACACTTGCTTTTTGCCATGTTCCTGTCTCGGCAGGATGAACTGAAATTCAGCATGGGAGCAGAAAATGAATCTGCAGTTACTGAGTTCATCCTAGAAGGTTTCTCGGGGCTTGATCAAAGCCTACAGCTCTTTCTCTCTCTGGTCCTTCTGCTCATATACCTGACAACAGTGATGGGGAACGCAACCATCATCTTCCTCGTGTGTGTGGATCACCGCCTGCAAACCCCCATGTACTTTTTCATCAGCAATCTGTCCTTCCTGGAAATCTGGTTTACATCCTCCACAAGCATCAAATTGTTTGTGATCCTGAGTTCGGTAGGAGAACAATCTCACTAAGCACCTGCTTTGCCCATCCTATTTCTATTTGCCCTGGGCGGTACAGAGCTTGTTCTACTTGTTGTCATGTCCTTTGACCGCTATGTTGCCATCTGCCAGCCTTTGCATTATGCTGCCATCATGAAGCCTCAGCTCTGCATCCACCTGGTTGTTCCCACCTGGGTCATAGGCATCATGCTCTTCGAGTTACCATCTGGTCCTCCTCTACAAGCTGACTTTCTGTGGCTCGAACAAGATCCACCATTTTTTTTGTGACAACTCGCCCTTATTCAAATTGTCCTGCTCTGACACCAGCCTGCTTTGGAAAATAGACTCTGTTTTATATCATTGGTCATACTGGGTTCCTTATGTTTAACTCTGGTATTTTACATGGGCATCCTTTTCTGTATTCTACAACCTTCCAGCAGCCTCTGGGAGGAAAAAAGCTTTTACTACCTGTTCTTCCCATCTCATCACCTTGGCCATTGCATATGGGAGCTGCATTGCTCTCTATGTGTGTCCTTCAGAAGATGTTTCCTTGGAGACAAACAGAGTTGTAGCTTTGCTGAACACTGTCCTGTACCCATTCTTAAATCCGTTCATCTACAGTCTTAGAAACAAGACTGTGATACTGGCCCTGAATGAAGCCATTGCCCGTGCAACAAAGCAGCTTTTCCCCTAATCCTGGTGCATTTCTGGACAGCAATTCCAATGATCTGCTCTCATATGTTAAGCAATACCAATGCATATGTATGTAACCTCCAAATACAGATGCCTCAGGAGATTTATGTTCTTGTTGGATTGTGTTAGGTTAAGTGATAAGAAGCTCATCTGCACACACAAAGAAGGCACTGACAATGGCAGGAGGAGTAACTCAGTTAATACCCTGCCCCAGCTGCTCCCAGGCCCATCACAGGAGAGCCACCAGCTCATCAAGAACCCATCTCCACAACCTGAGAAGAGCACAGAGGCACAGTGGCAGGTGGGAACCCAAATTACAGGCTCCTGAGGAATGAACACCTTGTCCCAGCTCCTTCCAGGGCTGCCCTGGGAGAGCCATCAGCCCCGTTGTCCAGGTGTGAAAAGAAATGCTTCCTAACGTCCAGTCTAAACCTCCCATGGCGCAGCTTTGAACCATTCCCACGCGTCCTGTCCCTGGATGCCAGGGAGAAGAGATCAGCACCTCCCTCTCCACTTCCCCTCCTCAGGAAGCCGTAGAGAGCAATGAGGTTGCCCTCAGCCTCCTTTTCTCCAAACTAGCCAAGCCCAGTGTCCTCAGCCGCTCCTCACAGGACATTCCTTCCAGCCCTTTCACCAGCTTGGTTGCCCTCCTCTGGACACATTCAAGTATCTTAACATCCTTTCAAAATGGTGGGGCCCAGAACTGCACACAGGACTCAAGGTGAGGCCGCACCAATGCTGAATCCAGCGGGATAATCACCTCTTTTGACGGCTGGTTATACTGTGTTTGATGCACCCCAGGATGCGGTTTGCCCTCTTGGCTGCCAGGGCACGCTGCTGACTCCTATTGAGCCTGCTGTCGACCCGCACCCCAGATCCCTTTCTGCAGGGCTGCTCTCCAGCCACTCCTTTCCCAGCCGATACTTGTGCCTGGCATTATTTCATTCAGTAGACTGTCTAGACAAAGGCCCTTTCCATTATTCTCCAGTTTTCTCCTCCCTTTATTCTTTGTTCATTCAGATACCTCTCACCTATGCTGCTGCTTTGAGCTTCAGGGAGTTAAAGCTTGCCTGACTTTCAGAGTCTAGTTGTCTCTTTAGCCAATTCTTTCCTTATGTTTATATCTGCTGTTTGTGTCTGTCTGTCTAGAACATTTCTCATAAGATCATCCCTTGCAGAAAGGCAACCTCATTAGAGATATCCTGTACTTAGCATATGCTTCAGGAGTGTGTTTTCTTGTTTAGGAAACTTTATCATGCTTTACTTTTCTTTGCTTGCAAACAGGAAAAATGCTTCTGTGCCTGTGTGCAGCCAGTTCTCTAAGGAAAGCAGGTGGGAGATGGGGCAATGGAGCTGTAACATTCAGCTCCCAGAGTTCAGAGAAGTCTGATGGAAGGCAAAGTGAAGCAAGTCCCAGGCGGCCAGTGACAGAAATGGGGAGGCTGGGGAGGTGAGGAGCAAGGTTGTCCATACAGTGTCAGACCTCAAGGGACTGCTTTTCCTGCCTGCCCAGACCTCCTGAGGAGACACTCTGCATCAATATCAATTGGAGAATGCTGCTATCACCTCTTCTCTAAACTGAAATTAATAAAATGAATGTTTAAAAAATATATTGTTTACTAGGTGCACTTTGAAATCTTCCTCTTTAACTCTACTATGAAATGATTCCAATTAGCTGTACAGGTCTTGAAGACCTGAAGAAAATTACAGGAAGAAATAGCTCGTTAGGCCTTTCTGTATTTTAATGAGCCCCATGGTGTATTTGGCCCTGAGTCCATGAACCTCCAATGATGAGAGGAGACTGAACAAACCTCTCAAGAAGTGAAAGCCAGAAGAAAAACCTTGAAGCATTGATTGGTCCCACTGAGGGCCATTACTGGCAAAGCCTCCCCATGGACTCGTTAGAGCAGATAACTGGAGGCTGTGCTTGCAGGTAGGCAAAGACACTGTGCAGGTGGCTGTAATGCTGAGAAAACCCTTGCTTTGTTTTATGAAGCAGAAAGGCCAAACCCTGACCCCAGGCCCTGGAAGGCAGATCCAGTCCCTCACGAGTGGCTCAGGGCTCTTCTTGGGGCATGGGATGTGAGGATGAGCAATGCAAGTGTAGGAAA